>NC_134354.1:565826684-565831684 GCF_048569485.1 Anomaloglossus baeobatrachus | reverse complement strand
TACCGAACATAAATGGGGTAAGTTTAAGGATATACTGCTAGAGTCCTGTAAAAAATGTATACCCTCTGGTAATAAAATGTCCAGGGATAAAAAGAAACCACTATGGATAAATAAGACTGTACAAAGTATAATAAAACAAAAACAAAGGGCATTTAAAATCTTAAAGGCTGAGAATACAGAAATAGCATTTCAGAAGTATAAAGATATCAATAGGAAATGTAAAAAAGAAATCAAACAAGCAAAATTAGCTACTGAAACAAAAATCGCCAATGACATTAAAATAAATCCCAAAATCTTTTATAAATACATTAATGCCAAAAGGAAAACAAAGGATAGTATCGGCCCCTTAAAATATAATAACAAGTTAGTTATGGAGGACAAACAAAAGACTGAGCTATTAAATAGGCATTTCTCACCAAGGAACTGACTGTACCAGGGATCATTCAACAAGTGAAAAATCAAAGTTCACCACCCGATATAATTAATTTAACACAAGATGAAGTACGCCTACGTCTGAGTAAATTAAACATTGACAAATCCCCAGGGCCAGATGGCATTCATCCACGAATATTGAGGGAATTGAGCTCCGTAATCGACAGACCGCTGTATCTCATCTTTTTAGACTCACTTGTAACAGGGTTGGTGCCTCAGGATTGGAGGATTGCTGATGTGGTACCGATATTTAAGAAAGGAAAGAGGGTAGATCCAGGCAACTACCGTCCAGTAAGCCTGATATCAGTAGTATGCAAAGTTTTTGAGGGCATTTTAAGGGATGACATGCAAAAATATATTGCAGAAAATAATATAATAACTGACAAACAGCATGGATTCATGAAAGATAAGTCGTGTCTAACCAACCTGTTGGGGTTCTATGAGGGGGTAAGTTCAAACCTGGATATTGGTAATGCAGCTGATGTGATTTATTTGGACTTTGCAAAGGCATTTGATACTGTACCACATAATAGCCTTATACTAAAGCTCCAGAAGCAAGGACTAGGGGACACAATATGCAACTGGGTAAGGAATTAGCTAAAAGATAGGAAACAAAGAGTAGTCATAAATGGTACATTCTCTAAATGGGCCATAGTCAGCAGTGGGGTGCCACAGGGATCTGTGCTTGGACCGATTCTTTTTAATCTCTTTATTAATGACCTTGTGGATGGGATTGATAGTACAGTGTCAGTCTTTGCCGATGACACCAAACTATGTAGGATATTAAAAACTGACCTGGATAGTACAATATTACAAAAAGATCTGGATAAGATGTCAGAATGGGCAGATACTTGGCAAATGAGATTTAATGTTGATAAATGTAAAGTAATGCACCTAGGACGGAGTAATCCTATAACTGCGTATACATTAAATGGAAGTAAACTCGGGACTACAGAACAGGAGAAGGACTTGGGTATTCTCATTACAAATAAGCTGAGCAGCAGCACTCAATGTCAAGCAGCAGCTGCTAAAGCAAACAAGATTTTAGGGTGTATAAAAAGAGAGATTAGATCCCGTGATCCCAACGTATTGTTACCCCTCTATAAATTACTTGTAAGGCCACATCTGGAATACGGGATCCAGTTTTGGGCTCCACATTTTAAAAAGGACATTCAGAAGTTAGAGTCAGTTCAAAGGCGGGCAACTAGACTATTACAAGGAATGGAATGCCTCCCATATGATGACAGGTTGAAAAAGTTAGATATGTTTAGCTTAGAAAAAAGACGTCTCAGAGGAGATCTCATTTATATGTATAAATACATGTGTGGTCAATATAAAGGACTGGCACATGACTTATTTCTTCCAAAGACAGTACTAAGGACCAGGGGGCACTCACTGCGAGTGGAAGAAAAGCGATTCCAACAGCTAAATAGGAAAGGGTTCTTTACAGTTAGAGCAGTCAGACTGTGGAATGCACTACCACAAGAGGTAGTAATGGCAGATACTATAACAGCTTTTAAAAAAGGGCTGGATGATTTCCTCAGTACACACAACATTGTTGGTTATAAATGACTTAGTGACTAAATGTACAACTGGTGGAGGAAGGTTCAACTAAATGGACCTAGGTCTTTTTTCAACCTAAGTAACTATATAACTATATATTATATATATATATATATATATATATATATATATATATATATATATATATATATATATCCCCATTATATTGCATTTGTGCATATACCCTTTTCCACTCTTGTCAATCTAAGTGTTTGGGTCATTTTTACTTCTGGTTTCCCGCCCGGTCACATTTTCCTCCATGCTTGTTTTTACACCGTGGTTTTACTGCGTGGCTCTTTTGTGATCCATCTTTACTTAGTTAAATACAATCTGTCTATTTTTGCCCTAGTGCTCTTGTTCTCTTGTGTTTATTATAATTTTATGATTACAGTGACATGTGATAGTGGAATGGTGTAGCTCCCCACATAGGTCTGATTTTTTTGCACTGGTATTGAGAAATACCATGACCTTCCCCAGCAAAGTCTAAGAGAAATCTGAAAGGCTGCACGCACGTTGCTTCTTTTGTGCCTGCAATTTTGGTTGCAGAAAACAAACTTCTTTTTTGTGTTTTTCCCTGCGTTTTGCCATTGACAATGTAAAAAAAATGCAAGGGTAAAAACGCATCAAAAACACGTTTTTTTTATGCGTTTTTTCGGCTAGAGGTGTGTTTTTTGCCAGAGGGTGCGTTTTTCACTGGAGAAACAAAACTGCAGTGTGCACACATCCCCTAATACAGAAATGAGCGATTCACAGGACCCTAGACATGTGGCCATGTCAGTGGTCTCTTTCCAGTGGAGAAGAGCCCAGCCATCCACCTCTTACCTGCCGGCATTCCCCAACATCTCCTCTGATTTGTACGCATGACGACGTGCATGAGTGATGCCACTACAATGATGGTGAGCCACACATATAAATTGGGTAATCAGGCTGTTCGAGCCCTGCGAATCACTTCCTATTTCAGAGGCCGCGGACTACTGCTATGGCCGCTGGATCAGATCCTGAGAATATATTTTCTCATCTCTATTTTAGGTTAATAGGGCGTTCTTAACCCTTTCCTTACTTGCTATGAGGAATAGAAGGATTAAATTTGGGCACGTTCCAAGTGTAGAAATGCCATCCAGCATGAGCGTATTTCCCTGTCCTTATTAAAAGGAACCTGTCAGGTGCAATATTCACCCAGAACGACGAGCAGATCTGGGTGCATATTGCCAATCCCTGCCTAAGGCTATGTGCGCACTGGAAAATGGAATTTTCTCAAGAAAATTCCGCAAGCACTGAAAGATTACCGCACCCGCAGTAAAAAAACGCGACAAACCGCACCCGAAACCGCATGCGGTATGCAGCGGTTTTGCCGCGTGCAGGTTGGTACATGTGCTTTAATGCATTCAATGCAATAAAGCACATTGAAGAAAAAAAAAAAAAAAGTAATTTCCTTCTTAGCAAATATATAAATAGATAGAATAGATAGAGAGATAGCTAGATAATAGATAGAGGGATAGATAGACAGGGAGACAGAGAGTCCCTGTGAGCACACGCTGCATTTCTCACGGTCGGTAGTGAGTTCACATTACCGGCCGTGGGCAATGCCCTGTGGTTACCTCTGCTGTCTCGCTGCGAGGCTGCATTCAGCCTGTGTCAGTGTCAGTCGCGGCTGGATGCAAGCATCGCAGGACGTGGATTACGCCGTAGCGGTGTGTTTCAAGGGGGTTAATTAAAGGGTGAACCAGGAGCTTTTTTGTGTTTTATTTAAAATAAAGGATTTTTCGGTGTGTGTTTATTCACTTTACTTACGGGTTGATCATGTCAGCTGTCTCATAGACGCTGCCATGATCAAGCCTGGACTTAGTGGCGGCGATCCGCCGACATTAACTCCTTATTACCCTGACTGCCACAGCATCACGGCAGCAGGAAGAGTCGGGGACACTCCGGTACTGCCACATAATGCATGCGACAGTCCCGGGGCAGCTGCGGCTGATATTCTCGGCTGCGGGAGGAGGAGGGCATTAACCCTGCCCCTCGCCCTCCCCAGCCTGAGAATACCAGGCCGCCGCTGTGTGCTCACCTCGACTGGACGGTAAAAATACGGCAGAGCCCACGTGTTTTTTTTTTTCTATATTTCCATTTGATTTGTATGTGTGTTCTATGTCATGTCTGTGTTCTATGTCATGTCTGTGTTCTATGTCATGTCTGTGTTCTATGTCATGTCTGTGTTCTATGTCATGTCTGTGTTCTATGTCATGTCTGTGTTCTATGTCATGTCTGTGTTCTATGTCATGTCTGTGTTCTATGTCATGTCTGTGTTCTATCGAAATCCAAAAACGAATCTCCGGCACTCCAATGGAAAAATGAGAATAAAGTCTGGGTTTCTTTGGTGTTTTTTATTGAAAAAGGCAAGAGAAAAAGTCTGTCTCAACGTTTCGGTCACAATGAGACCTTTATCGAGAGTATTAACAGACTATGTAAAGAAAGAAAGAAAAAGAAACATAAATGTTACAAAATAAAATAAAACATTATATGAACAAAACAGATTATATGTCAGGAGACAATGGATATAATACATACATAAGGTGTACACTGTAACATGCATAACCTATAATACAGTATATGGATGGAGAATCCACAAACAAAGGTATTACCATGTAAATACCCAGAATTAAAATGGCAATAATCCAAACCAAACATTGAGTACAATAAGGAAATATAGCAATTATGCATGAAGAGATGACAAAAGATGGCAGTATAACACGTACCTATGAGGTAAAGGAATTGACGTGTGAAAAGCACCAAGGAAAAACGATGTGAGTCAACACTTAGAATGGGGAGAGGAAAGTTGATGCGTGTGAGCACTGAGTGAAAAAAGACAAAGCGTCCATTAAGAAATCATGCAAGGTTTAACACGTAATAAACTATCAAGTGTGTGTGGATACCTGTGACCTTATAGCGTGATAATGACGTCAGCCGGTCGGGATCGCCAGGGGGATCATATAGTGGTATTCTGCAAAAAT
>NC_134354.1:565807423-565826484 GCF_048569485.1 Anomaloglossus baeobatrachus | reverse complement strand
GAATTTTTGATATTTTTTTGAAGTAATGCTGCTAAAGGCCTCCAGTTATTTTTTCTTAACCTCTTCTACATCTTGAAAAAGCTGTCCCTTTAGGCGTTTGTTCATTCTTGGGAATAAGAAGTCGTCTCAGGGGGCTCGGTCAGGCGAGTAAGGGTGGTGAGAAACCGATGTCCTAATGTTTTTTGCCAAAAATGGTTGATTGGCCATGTGTGGGCAGGCACACTGTCATGATAAAGCAGCCTATCCTTTGATCGCACCAATTCAGATTGTTTTTTTTTTAAAGGTACCGTCACACATAACGAGATCGCTAGCGAGATCGCTGCTGAGCCACGGTTTCTGTGACGCAGTAGCGATCCTGTTAGCGATCTCGTTATGTGTGACACCTACCAGCGATCAGGCCTCTGCTGTGAGATCTCTAGTCGTTGCCGAATGGTCCAGGCCATTTTCTTCAAAGACGATGTCCTGCTGGGCAGGACACATCGCTGTGTTTGACACGGTGTGACAGGGTCACAGTGACTGCTGAGATCGTTATACAGGTCGCTACCGCGACCTGTATTGTTCCTGCATCGCTGGTAAGATCTGACTGTGTGACATCTCACCTGCGACCTCCCAGCGACTTACCAGCGATCCCTATCAGGTCGCATAGTTTTCGGGATCGCTGGTAAGTCGTTGTGTGTGACTGGGCCTTTACTCACTACTTCACACAAATCGCTTCAGCACTTGCAGATAGTAATGTTGGTTCACTGTGATGCCCTGAGGAACAAATTGAAGGTCAACGATTCCTTTGATGTCTAAAAAACAAACCATCTTGGACTTCAAATTTGATTTCACTTGCTGTGCTTTTCTTGGTGTTGGCGATGAAGCTGTCTTCCACTGGCTGGACTGTGGTTTTGTTTCAGGATCACAGCCATAACACCAAGATTCATCCCTTGAGATGACTTGACAAAATAAATCAGGGCCCGTTCTTTCAATTCCTGACACACTCTCAAACAGATCTCCTTCTGACGCGGTTTTCTTTAACAGGAAACAGAATTTGATGTCGGCTCGTTACTCCTTAAAGTTTGCCATTGCAAACTAGCCCAAGAACGTTGAGAGGGGCTTAAGAAAACAATCATTCACTCTCGGCGCTGTGATGGTTTTTCTCATGAACATTACTTAGCCAATTGAGCATGGAGAATGTATAGTGAGCATACCTAGTGGGAGAGGGCAGCACTGCCAACCCACTTGCCTACAGAAAATAATTATTGTTTTTTAGTGCGGTACCCCCTTGAAGATGCATGTCCCAACTGTCTGGAATGGAGAGGTGGTTATGCATGTGCGGTTCTCACAATTCATTTACTTGGGATTTCAAGCGGCGGCGAATGTCAGGGCCCTTTTCTCAGGCTTGGTGTGAGTCATAGGAGGTGGGAACTGCTTCCATAGGACCATTTTAGGCATATCCTGTGGATATGCCATAAATGTTGTGAGATGGTAAAAACCCGTAGAGGTTTAGTCAAGCACCATTCACTTCCCCAATTTGGAAGCCTATAGATACCTTCATTAGAATAAGACGGATGCATGCATCCTGGCATGTATGTGTGGATGTGTCATTACCGGGGATGTCAACCTCCCAATGCAGAAGTGAGTAGCATCAAAATAACCCATAAAAGAGGTTAACAATGGTTACCAAAAAAAACACAGAATAGGTGATAACTGTTTTATCAAGGCTGGGATGACGACCAATCACTTGTACATGGGTCACAAGTCTCCATGTGAAAAACATATCTCGCAACTATATAAAGTTGTACCTCAAAAACCTAGATCATTATGCGAAATCTGAAAAAGGACCCCGCCATCCTTGGCCACGTAGTAATGGGCATCTACTCTAACTTCTTCAGTCGCCTTTACATTAAGTTCACTGACAGGAGTAATAAGCAATATAACTGGTTTGGATGCAGAAATGTCTGGGTGATAAATAATATCTAAATGGGAAAATAATGTCTGCAGGTTAAGCACAATACTGAGTCATGATCTAAGAAAGTAAAAATGTGCTGAATGTGTGGGGTTTTTTTTTTATTCTGTTTGGAATCAGCTTTCCTCTTTTGTTCTCTTGTGTATACACACAATTAACACTTGGTTTATGTTAGCAATCGCTTTTCACTTGGAAATGAGTAAAAACGGTTATAGACCTGAAAATACCCCATGAAAATGTATTTCGCGGTTTAGGTTAAAGGGGTATTCTCAAGTCTGCAAGTTATCCTCTACACTTAGGATAGAGGATGACTTCATGATCGACTGGGTACTCTTCAATCCAGATAACTAGGACTCTGAAGAGCCCCGTGTGAGTGGTGGTCGATCATGGTCACTGCTGCTTCATTCATTCTTGTAGGAGTGCTGGAGACCAGCCGAGCCCAGTGCTTGGCTATCTCTGGTTGTCCTATTAAGAGTGAATGGAGCGGAAGTTCACATGACTGACCTCCATTCCGCAAAGTTATCCCTTAAAAAAATGCTCTTAAATACAATATAAAGTAGTACTGAAACCAAAATAATACAAATAATACATTAAGTAACACACACTTGCAGGTTCCCACCTCCCTCCACGGCACCCTGCTAAATGTAGATTTCCTGGATGTTATTCAATAATGATTTGTAATAGGTCAGTCTGCCAACTAGAACATGGAAAAGATGCCTAAACTACACAAAAATTCCCTCAGGACTCAGAACACCTATGCCACCCATGCATTAAATAGATGCGAAGGATCTAGGAGCTGTCAGTATAGAAGAACTTACCTTGGAAGCTGTCGGAAATCTCCAGAGTACTCTTCATATTTATATGTGACAACATGCCAATCAGAGTTGTACGTTTTGATACACTAAAAAGTGAATCAGAAAAAAAAATATATATATTTTAATGATGGTACAATTAAGTCTTGTGCATTCAGCTGAGAAAGCAAATCCGTAAAGACTGTGGTCTGACGACTTTAAAGGGACAGTATCGCGTTTTTTTATTTTTGTATTAAAAATAGTGATTCTGAAATCAAGTATTTCTAATACAAAATGAAAATCGTAGCTTATTTACTTTTTCTGTTATTCTAATTTTACTGTATGCACTGGGGGCCATGTTGGATTTGCTGTGTGTGTAACGACAGTTACACACTCCTTTATGGCAGCCCCTGTGCATAGAGAATAGTGGTCGCTATCCGACCCTATGTTTAACGTTACAGTGGGCGTATGCTGTGACCTGGACGCGCCCTCTGGGCTGTCCAGATCCCAGCAGAGGGAGGAGTTCAGCGCCATCATCGTGGAGCTCACAGCGTATGCTGTTTGCTCCACTTCCCCCCTGTCAACCGCCGGGATGTGTGAGTACAGGCCGCCTCCCCTCCCCTGCCCCCGTTACTGATGACACCGCCTCCCTCCGCTCTCCCCACCCCCACGCTACTGCTACCGCTAGTGCCGCCCCTCGCCGTTCCTGTCTCCGCTGACACCCCATCCCTTCGCTCTCCTCAGCCCCCGCTAGTGCCGCCCCTCCCCCTCGCCGTTCCCGTCTCCGCCGACACCCCATCCCTTCGCTCTCCTCAGCCCCCGCTAGTGCCACCCCTCCCCCTCGCTGTTACCGTCTCCGCTGACACCCCATCCCTCCGCTCTCCCCAGCCCCCGTTACTGCTACCACTGCCCCTCCCCCCGCAGTTACCGTCTCCGATGACACTTCCTCCCTCCGTTCTCCCGAGCCACCGCTCTACTCGCCGCTGCTGTGCATGTGTGTGCCCGTGCCTCACTGCATGCGAGTACCGCCGCTGATGCTGTCTGCACGGCTGTGTATCATCCTCTCCTGTTTGATACTATCTTCTGAGCCGTGTATCTAATCCTCTCTTGGGTGATACACAGCTCAGCAGACAGCATCACCCAGGACAGGATTAGATAAACAGCTCATCAGACAGTATCTAATCCTGTCCTGGGTGATGCTGTCTGATGAGCTGTGTATCTAACCCTGTCCTGGGTGATACTGTCTGCTGAGCTGTGTATCTAATCCTGTCCTGGGTGATGCTGTGTGCACGGCCGTGTATCTAATCCTGTCCTGTGTGATACTCCTGCTGTCTTTGGTGACACTTTAGACATTTCTGGTCACCAACAAAATGGCTCTGCATTGTGTCCCTACATGTCATTGTCTGTTATCCTTTGTAAACACTCAGATTGGGAGGTGGAGGCGTGCCATCACACACAGGAGAGCAGACTCCACCCACTTTACTGCAAGCTGTAACGTGAGCTTTTTCCTACAGTGGGATTTCTGTAGGATTTCAGAAGCTGCTCCCCCTAGTGTTTAACAGTGGAAACAGTGGAAAATATTAAACTTTTTAATTTTTTTTTTTACATTTTGCTCAATTAAAAAAAGAAAATAATATTTAAACAAAACATTAAAATAATATTACTTTACATTTTTTCAGGTATTTATTTTTTTTTTTTTCTGACGATACGTTCCCTTTAACCCTTCAACCCTGGTGATCAGCTGTTACCACCCAAGAAAGCCGCATTTGGCCACTGCAGGTGAACTGTAGCATTACATGCTGGCTTTTGCATGACTGATCAGGAGATGCAGGGATAGGTCAGGTTTGCCATTACAGAGCAAGGTTTGTATTAATGATCTTTCGTCTCCATGTATTGATCTGTGTGAAAATAATCATTGACTGACTTGTTATATCGTAGATCGGTGCTCATTAGTTAGAAATCTTCCATTAAATGTACCAATAGATGACGTTCCTCAGCGGAACACCCTCCGCTATGATGTCTATAATTCCCAATATGGCAGGAGAAAGGTCATCCTGTTGGAAAAACCTATTTTATACATCTCAGAAAAACTAATGCTCACTTGCATATACAGGAGCTAGATCATTATGTGAATTTCAACACATGCTGCTGTAAGATAGTATTTCCAATAAATCAAGAACTCAACATAGAAGTTGTAGTCCATTTAAATCTATCACATTTTCCAGAAAACTAAATAATAAAGTTAATTATCGCAATGTTTTAGAAAATCTAAACCTAAAACACTACAGATCCCATCTTATGTAGAGGCATATCCCGAGCAGAAAGTTTACTTATTTCTCATGTAATCCTGGACGAACTAAGTGACAAGTATAGTAACAAAAGCCCAGAAGGAGGACATGTCCTCAAATTACAACCATGTTATTTTGCTTTTGAAACTTGGCATTGGAGAAGGGGAAATATGTTTGCAGGACAAGGTGCAGTCTTACTATATACGTCATGTGTCAAAACAGGAGTGGCGCCATTCTAAGATAGTCTTCATAAACCCCCCAGATTTCAGTGCCCTGCCCTTATAAACGTAGAGTGAAATAATAAACACGCCCTTTCTACATATAAACTGATGTCCGGGGGAATTCAGATGTAATATACGCAGACAGTTTATTTGTTTAAAGCCAGACAATGCGTGCCTCAGCCCACCAGCCCAAAGGGCAGCACTCAAGACTGCAAATGAACGCGGTGGTACAGAGGCAACAAATACAGACACAATATTATCCCAAATAATCGCCTACCTCAGTGACAAAAAGACTCTGCGCCTCCTTCTCTGCATTATCAGGAACTGTTGAACATATATATCGACCCTGTCTCCTTAAGGTAGCAATCTAGAGTAGAGAAAGAACACTTTGAAAAATTATCATTAATTACAATATTTTACAGTAAACAATACAAAACATAACGAGCATGAAGAGCCATTGTTCTCCACTTTCCTACAGAAGGCGGAAAACAAGTGCAATAGGGTCTGACATGTGGAGGAAAATGTGAGAACCTGCTGTGTGATTTTGTCCACCTGGGGAGGTTGTCAGACAACTACTGGAGAAAGTAGTGTCAGGGGGAGCGCTGTCGGGCCGACTAATGCAGCACTCGAGTCTTCCCGGCAGCCAGGGCCGGCGACAGAACCAGTCAGCAAGGGCGGTGATGTATGCTGCGTCCCCTGGGCCGAGTTCCGGGGACCGCAGCGCTCATGCCAGCAGCCGCACTTTCCAGGCTGCAGGCTCTTAAAGCCACACCTGCACGCAGATTTCACTGCTGCATGCAGGGTCTAAGTTTGTCTGTGGGCGGAGTTAGCACAGTGTGCACTGCGCTCCCGTCCAACAGAGAAGGTAGATGCTAGAATGTACGTGCTCCTACCAGGTATGACTTAATTTGCCATGAACATGGTCACGCCAACTAACCTGGAAGGAGTCCATACATTCTAGGCTCAACCCCCAGATGAAGACAGGTGCCGAAGCATCCACATCCCGCCACGCTGTTGTCCTGTCCCCCCTCCCCCACCCCAGTGCTGTATACCCTAGAGCTGCATCTCCCCCCACCCCAGTGCTGTATACCCGCAGAACTGTATCCCCCACCCCAGTGCTGTATACCCTAGAGCTGTATCTCCTCCCACCCCTGTACAGTATACCCCCAGTACTGTCTATCCCTCCACCCCAGTGCTATATATACCCCCAGAACTGTCTGTTGTCTGACCCCAGTGCTATATACCCCGCAGAAATGTCTGTCCCACTCACCCCAGTCCTTTATTCCTCCAGAACGGTCTATCCCCTGATCCCAGTGTTGTATACCCCTCGGAACTGTCTATACCCCCACCCCAGTGCTATATAACTCCAGAACTGTCTGTCATCTGACCCCAGTGCTGTATACCCCCAGAACGGTCTGTCCCTTGATCCCAGTGCTGTATACCCACCAGAACTATCTGTTCCCCCCACCCCAGTGTTATATCTCCACCAACCTGTGCTGTATACCCCCCAGAGCTGTTGGTCCCCCACTCCAGTGCTGTATAACCCAAGAGTTGTATGTCCCCCCCCACTCCAGTGCAGTATACCACCCTAGAGCTGTATCTCCCCCTGTATCTGCGTGTATGTTTCACTGCTCCCGTAGACCTGTATGGGTGTGTGAGCTGAGACTCTGACACTCGCAGCATGCTGCAATTCTTTTCTCATGCCAATATAGCATGAAAAATCAATCGCAGATGGACACTGCCCCATAGTTTTACACTGGTGCGAGTGCAATTCAATGTTTTATCGGATTGCACTCGTCCATGCAAAACGCAAGAGGAACTGAGGCCTTACTGTAGTTCCAGTATGGTCCACAGTCTGATGGTGACTGAGAACTCCCAAGTATCTCCTTACCATTGTTAAAAGAAAACTGTCACCAGATTTTTGCTCCCCCATCTGAGAGCAGCATAATGTAGAGACAGAGACCCTGATTCCAGCAATGTGTCACTTACGGAGCTGTTTGCTGTCATTTTGATAAAATCAATGTTTTCTCTGCTGCAGATCTAGCAGTTATACAGAGCTGATGAATATGCTGGACTACTTGGCAGCATGCCAAGCAGTCCTGTAATGATAATCTACTGCTGAATAAACAGTGATTTTAGAAAAACTACACTATGCAGCACAGTAAGTGACACACCGCTGGAATCAGGATCTCTGCCCCTACATTATGCTGCTCTTAGATTAGGTGTTAAAATCCTGGTGACAGATTCCCTTAAAGGATGTACTGGAAACTGTAGATTCCTCCAATATAAATGTCTATGTGTCTGACCTGACATTACAAATGATGTACCATGTACTGCTTGTGGTTCTGATTATTTATTTCTGTACTGATGAGGGTTTTGATGCGGTGTTTCTGAACTGAGGGGGTTATATGGATCTATTTCTGTACTGCTGGTGGTTGTGATGCAGTGTTTCTGTACTGATAGGGATTATAATTATGTATTTCTGTAATTCTGGTGGTTCTGGTGCTGTTACTAGTTCTGATCCTGCACACAAGTAACAATACATAAATTGTGAGATTGGACAACCCCTTTACTTAGAATTGGGCTACACTGCTTAAATTTATAATAAAGTCTTGTCCAGGTTTGAGATGAAAGTTTCCAGTCACTGTAGGTGACTGCAGGCTTCTGAATTCTCACAGTGCTTGCACACTTTTAGGATTCTCTGGTGCCAGTGGCAATAGTGGATGGTCATGTGAGCACAAGTATGAGATTTTTATATTTCTGGCCACATTCTGATTTGACGTGTCCGGCCTTACTCAATAAATGTTCATTGAGCGAGGCCATACATGTCTAGTCTACACGTTACCACATGTATGTAAATCACATACTTGCAGTTTCGTGACCTCCCAGTCTCACCACCGGCATCAGAGAATCCTGACAATGTGCAGTGTGAGAATTCAGAAGTCTACAGTCACATAGAGTGACACATAGAGTGACACATAGAGTGACTGCAGATTTTTATCTCAAACCTGGACAACCACTTTACTGTACTTATAAAATTAAACAGTGTAGCTCAATCCTAACAGCATGTAATATACTCCTTGTCAGGATTCAGCTCTGCATTTGGTTCGAGCAGTCACCACATGGCCTCTCCACTCATATGTGATTTTCATACTTGCATGTGACAACTGGCTTTTCTTCCTATGTTTCTCTTTATACATCGAGAGAATTATTAAGAGCAGCTTGTCATCACGTGACTAAGTGTGCAAATCACATATAAATAATTGGTCACATGGGAGGGGCGCCAAATTGAATTTTTGCCCCGGGTGCTGGAAAGCCTAGATACACCTGTGGATAAGAGATAGCGTCTTGAGACTGGTATGCACCTTTAACCCCTTCACCCCCGGCCACTAAAACACCCTAATGACCGGGCCATTTTTTGCAATTCTGACCAGTGTCACTTTGACAGGTTATAACTCTGGAACGCTTCAACGGATCCTGGCGATTCTGAGATTGTTTTTTCGTGACATATTGTACTTCATGTCAGTGGTAAATTTAGGCCGATATTTTTTGCGTTTATTTGTGAAAATTTAGGAAATTTGGCGAAAATTTTGAAAATTTCGCAATTTTCAAACTTTGAAAATTTATGCCCATAAATCTGAGAGATATGTCACACAAAATAGTTACTAAATAACATTTCCCACTTGTGTACTTTACATCAGCGCAATTTTCGAAACAAATTTTTTTTCCGTTAGGAAGTTAGAAGGGGTCAAAGGTCATCAGCAAATTCTCATTTTTCCAACAAAATTTACAAAATATTTTTTTTTAGGGACCACATTACATTTGAGGTGACTTTGAGAGGCCTAGGTGACAGAAAATACCCAAAAGTGACCCCATTCTAAAAACTACACCCCTCACACTGCTCAAAACCACATCCAATAAGTTTAACCCTTTAGGTGCTTCACAGGAACCAAAGCAATGTGGAAGGAAAAAATGAAAATTTTACTTTTTAACACAAAAATGTTACTTTAGCCATAAAATTTTCATTTTTACAAGGGAGAAAAGAGAAAGTACACAATACAATTTATTGTGCATGTTCTCCTGAGTACGCTGATACCCCATATGTGGTAAAAATCAATTGTTTGGGCGCACGGCAGAGCTCGGAAGGGAAGGAGCGCCATTTGAATTTTTGAACGCAAAATTAGCTGCACTCATTAGCGGACGCCATGTCGGGTTTGAAGACCCCCTGAGGTGCCTAACCAATGGAGCTCCCCCACAAGTGACCCCATTTTGGAAACTAGAGCCCTCAAATAATTTTTCTAGATGTTTGGTGAGCACTTTGAACCCCTGGGGGCTTCACAAAAGTTTATAGCGTTGAGCCGTGAAAAGAAAAAAAATTTTTTTACCACAAAACGGTTGCTTCACCTAGGTAGCTTTTTTTTTCACAAGGGTAACAGGAAAAATGCACCATAAAATGTATTGTGCATTTTCTCCTGAGTACGCAGATACCTCATATGTGGTGGAAATCAAATGTTTGGACACACAGCAGTGCTCGGAAGGCAAGGAGCGCCATTTGAATTTTTGAGTGCAAAATTAGCTGCACCTGTTAGCGGACGCCATGTCGGGTTTGAAGACCCCCTGAGGTGCCTAAACAATGGAGCTCCCCCACAAGTGACCCCATTTTGGAAACTAGAGCCCTCAAATAATTGTTCTAGATGTTTGGTGAGCACTTTGAACACCTGGGGGCTTCACAGAAGTTTATAGCGTTGAGCCGTGAAAAGAAAAAATTGTTTTTTTACAACAAAACGGTTGCTTCAACTAGGTAGCTTTTTTTTTCACAAGGGTAACAGGAAAAAATGCACCACAAAATGTATTGTGCATTTTCTCCTGAATACGCAGATACCTCATATGGGGTGGAAATCAAATCTTTGGACACACGGCAGTGCTCGGAAGGCAAGGAGCGCCATTTGAATTTTTGAATGCAAAATTAGCTGCACTCATTAGCGGACGCCATGTGGGGTATGAAGACCCCCTGAGGTGCCTAAACAATGGAGCTCCCCCACAAGTCACCCCATTTTGGAAACTAGAGCCCTCAAATAATTTTTCTAGATGTTTGGTGAGCACTTTGAACACCTGGGGGCTTCACAGAAGTTTATAGCGTTGAGCCGTGAAAAGAAAAAAAAAATTTTTTACCACAAAACGGTTGCTTCAACTAGGTAGCTTTTTTTTTCACAAGGCTATCAGGAAAAAATGCACCATAAAATGTATTGTGCATTTTCTCCTGAGTACGCAGATACCTCATATGTGGTGGAAAGTAATTGTTTGGGCGCATGGCGGGGCTCAGAAGAGAAGGAGCGCCATTTGACAGCAAAATTGGTTGGAATCATTAGCGGACGCCATGTCACGTTTGAGACCCCCTATGGTGCCTAAACAGTGGAGCTCCCCCACAAGTGACACCATTTTGGAAACTAGAGCCCTCAAATAATTTTTCTAGATGTTTGATGTGCACTTTGAACACCTGGGGGCTTCACAGAAGTTTATAGCGTTGAGCCGTGAAAAGAAAAAATTTTTTTTTTACCACAAAACAGTTGCTTCAACTAGGTAGCTTTTTTTTTCACAAGGGTAACAGGAAAAAATGCACCATAAAATGTATTGTGCATTTTCTCCTGAGTACGCAGATACCTCACATGTGGTGGAAAGTAATTGTTTGGGCGCATGGCGGGGCTCAGAAGAGAAGGAGCGCCATTTGACAGCAAAATTGGTTTGAATCATTAGCGGACGCCATGTCACGTTTGGAGACCCCCTATGGTGCCTAAACAGTGGAGCTCCCCCACAAGTGACACCATTTTGGAAACTAGAGCCCTCAAATAATTTTTCTAGATGTTTGATGTGCACTTTGAACACCTGGGGGCTTCACAGAAGTTTATAGCGTTGAGCCGTGAAAAGAATTTTTTTTTTTTTACCACAAAACGGTTGCTTCAACTAGGTAGCTTTTTTTTTCACAAGGGTAACAGGAAAAAATGCACCATAAAATGTATTGTGCATTTTCTCCTGAGTACGCAGATACCTCATATGTGGTGGAAATAAATTGTTTGAGCGCATGGCGGGGCTCAGAAGAGAAGGAGCGCCATTTGACTTTTCAAACGCACAGACGCAGTGCACTGATCGGCCGCTGCAGGACGCACGGTCGGATGCGATAAAAAAAAGCGTCGGGGATACGTAAAAAAAAAAAAGTCACGCCAAAAATTGACCATGGATGCAGATACGTTATGTGCATCCCTGATCAGCGCTTGGTGGGACGCACGGACGAATGCGATACAAAAAGCGTCGCAAATATAAAAAAAAGTCACGCCAAAAATTGACCATGGATGCCGATCCGTTATGTGCATCCCTGATCAGCGCTTGGCGGGACGCACGGATGGATGTGATACAAAAAGCGTCGGGGATACGGAAAAAAAAAAGTCACGCCAAAAATTGAGCAGGGATGCCGATCCGTTATCTGCATCCCTGATCAGCGCTTGGCGGGACGCACAGACGGATGCGATACAAAAAGCGTCGGGGATACGGAAAAAAAAGTCACGCCAAAAATTGAGCAGGGATGCCGATCCGTTATCTGCATCCCTGATCAGCGCTTGGCGGGACGCACGGACGGATGCGATACAAAAAGCGTCGGGGATACGGAAAAAAAAAAGTCACGCCAAAAATTGAGAAGGGATGCCGATCCGTTATCTGCATCCCTGATCAGCGCTTGGCGGGACGCACGGACAGATGACAGATGAGGTGTAAAAATGGACAGGGGATACGGAAAAAAAAAAAAGTTATACTTACAGTACCCAGAGGACTAGCAGGAGGATCACTGACCAGAAGAGCTGCAGAGGAATAGATGGCAGAGAGATGGACAGCTTTACAGGAGCAGCAGGCAGATCAGCAGAATGCCCAGGAAGGACCCAGCGATGGACGCAGATGTGATCAGGCCGGTGAAGACAGGTAAGAGGACGTCGGGGGAGAGCAGAGGGGGAGAGGGGGGGGGTGAGAGCAGAGAGGGGGGGGGAAGCAGAGGGGGAGGGGGTAGAGCAGAGGGGGAGACCGGAGAGGGAGCTGCAGAACAGAGATAATGGGGGAGGCAGTCAGATCGAGGGGGGAGCAGATCGGGATGTCGGGGGGGGGGGGGGTTGGGGGGAGCAGATCGCGGGGGGGCACGGCAGGGGCTACCATGGCAGCGTGCAGGGGCACCACGGGAGCGCGCAGGGGCACCACGGGAGCGCGCACGGGCTGGCTGCAAAGTGAGCACAGTACTCACGTGCAGCAGCGGTGACAGCTAGGGCGGCGGCGGCGGCAGCAGCGGCGGTGGCGTGGTACCACAAGTACCAGCCACTGCACGCTGCAGACATGTTGGGGGAGGGCTCGCATGCCAGCACAGGCCTGGGGAGGGCGGCCACCGGCAAATCACACCGCCCCACTGCACACTGATTGGAGCGATTGCGCGTCATAGCACGATCGCTCCAATCAGTGCTGCAGGGGCTGGGGGAGACATGTTTGAGGTCCACCTATGATATACTGCAGCAGCTGCGGCATCTCATAGCTGGATCTCACAGGATCGCACTAATTCGGGCATTATTTTTGCCGAAATTAGTGCGATCGATGTGGTTGGCGGTTCAGATTTGAACAGCCAATCACATCGATCGTCGATAGGGGGTGGCGATGCCGCCCCCCCTGGGGTCAAGCAAAGGTCCCCTGCTGTAAGAAACAGCAGGGGACATCATTTGAAAGCCGTTGCTATGGCCACGGCAATCAAATGAAGTTTAGGCAGTAAAATTACGTCCCTGGTCGTTAAGTCACGTTAAAATAGGACGTAATTTTACTGCCCGCGGTCGTGAAGGGGTTAAAGGGAACCTGTCACCTAGAATATGCGTTCTGACCTATCAGCAGACGCATGTGTGCCCTAATACACCTCTCTACCCATCCCTGTGTTATAAAATTGTATAATATGAAAGTAATAAAAAACGTTTTATTACCTTCATATCTCGTATGTAAATAGCAGGGAATGTGGACACAGGGGCGGCGCCTTGCCCTATGGACGTCTGCATATTTCCGTGGGATCACGCCCCTGTGGGCGTGATACCATGGAGCGACGTCCCAGTCTCTCATTCTATCCTGCGTGCATTGCAGCAGGCTTCTCTTCCGGATATTCACGCGCCGGCTTCAGACACGCAGTGCGCGTCTGAAACTGACAAGAAGAACCCGGAAGAGAAGCCTGCTGCAATGCGCACAGGATAGAATGAGAGACTGGGACGTCGCTCCATGGTATCACGCCCACAGGGGCGTGATCCCACGGAAATATGCAGACGTCCATAGGGCAAGGCGCCGACCCTGTGTCCACATTCCCTGCTACTTACATACGAGATATGAGAGAAAGAGAGAGAGAGAAAGAGAGCGAGAGAGAGAGAGAGAGAGAGAGAGAGAGAGGAAAAAAAAAATTCCCGGACCCGGACCGGACGCTGAAACCGCGCGGATCCGGATTTTTACAGTTCAGGTCCGCTCAACAATAGTAGAGAGGTGTAATTAGGGCACACATGCGTCTGCTGATAGGTCAGAACGCATATTCTAGGCGACAGGTTCCCTTTAAGCATGCCTCATTGTAGGGTGTAGCACCGAATGAATAAGAGATTGTAGTTTAAGGCTATGTGCGCACCAAAAAATGGACTTTTAAGAAAAATCTGCACCCCTTTGGCAGAATACCGCACCCGCGGCAAAAACACGGTAAAACCGCATCCGTGTTTTTGCCGCGATTTGACGCATTTTGCCACGGGTTGGTTCCTGCGGTTTTTACCACTATCTATGGCAAAAACCGCAGGTACCTTGCAGAAAAGAAGTGACATGCACGTTAATTCCGCAGCAGAAATTCCGCAGGTATAAAAAAAAAAATGCAGTGTGCGCACAGCATTTTTTTTCAAACCCATGGGTATTGCTGAGGAATGACTGCAGAAATGTTAGACACATTTTCTGCAGCAAATCCGCTGTAAATCTGCGGCGTGCGCACATAGCCTTAATCTTGCATTTGCCGCTCTCATAAGTGATGTTCAGGTATCTACTATAAGTCCCAACAGCACATCCTCTGCTTCCGTGTCACGGCTAAGGCATCAATCCCGGCATAGGCGAAGGCTGGGTTTCTGACTGGCCGCTCAAGCCGACCCACTTAGTTCTGCTCTTAGGTCAGGAGGGGATATATTTGTACCAGTCTAGATAGAGCTGAAGCGTCAGCTGAAGCTCTGCTCAGGTTCTCTGGTAGCTTGCTACAATTTATCAGTACAAAGACTAGCACAGCAATGGGTAGACTGGAGACAATAACGGCTTTTCAAAAAAGGGCTATGAAAAACTGAAGCACTACATTTATTTAGAAGGGTGTAAAAATATCACACTAAAACAAGAAAATTAATAATAGACTTTAATAATAGAAAGTTATAATATACTTTAAATATAACAGGTGCCTTGATCTGACGATATCTGCACCAGTCCCTGGTCTCGGTAACTTCACATCTGGCTAGTTCTTTGCATAGGACAAAGCCTTAATCAGCACATCATCCATGCTGTATGAAGGGGCTGGCTGACTGCCTCAATACAAATGCTGAGCCAGCCTCTTTCTGCATCGTCTGCTAGGCTATATGCCCACGCTGCGGAAAATGCGCAGATTTTGCAGCGGATTTCTCGCGGAAAAGCTGCGGATTTTCCAGAAATCTGCAGCACAGCTACTCCCCAGCCATTTCTATGGCATTTGGGAAATGCTGTGCCCACGCTGCGGATTTTTCCGCAGCGGAAATCGTGCGATTTTTGTGCGGAAAAATCTGCAGCATGTCAATTATTGTTGCGGATTTCTCCGCAGGGTCCCATATACTTACCTGCCTTGATAGAGACCGAGTCACTTTCTCTGTCTGGTGTAGCGGCAGCGGCGCGGTGGATCCAGCCAGGTACAGGAAGGAAGAGGTGGGTGGGGCCTGCACGAGCTCCGGTCATGTGACAGCCGCCCACCTCCAGCACAGTGAACCAGACGCTGCCTGACAGTGACCCGGCCGCCGGAAAGCGAGGTGCTGCATGATGGAGGTAAGTATGAGCACCCCGATCACTGCAGCACTTGTTCTGCATTGAGGATGCAGTGCCGAAGCCATGGTACTGTATTCCTCAATGCAGAATGCTCGCACCATATCCGCACGACATTCCGCTGTATATCCGCAGCATTGAAACAGAGAAAGTTCTGTTGCGGATTTCTGGGAGCACCTGCGGAATGTCTTGCGGATATATCCGCAGGACAATGTCCCCGTGGGCACATAGCCTAAGGGTATGTGCGCAAGTTGCGTTCTGTGTAGTGCGGAAAAGAACGCACCCTCTGGCAGACTGGACACATGTAAACACTGCGTTTGTAAACAACAAATGTATCCAAAATGCATGCATTTTCCATGTGTTTTGGATGCATTTTGACAGTGCGTTCCCCCGGCAATTCAGCTGACAGCAGACACAGAGTCGCGGAATGAAAATGAACTCTGATGAACTTCACCCGACTTTATTGTCATCCCCCGGCTCTGTCTGTGTGTCGTGTCCTGATTAGCGGTCACCTGTGAAGGACTCACCGGTGACCGTTAATCTCCTGAGTGACTGAAGTGAGCAGCACGATCAGCGGTGCCGTCACTCAGGTTACCCGCGGCCAGCTGGAGTCCTCTACCTGAGGCCGCAACTCACCTGTGATGTCATCGCAGATCGTGCAGCTCACTTCAGTCACTCTGGCGACTTGCTGTCACTGTTGAACGATCCAGCGGTGGCTGCGGGTAACCTGAGTGACGTCATCGTCATCAAGATCACTTTAGCTGCTGCGTGGAGCTGACAGAGAGCGGTTGTGGTCTGTGGCCACTCCTGTTAGCTTCATGTAGCAGAGCTGGATGCGTTTGCAGGACCACGTGTGGATTACGTCAGACCTGGAGGGGTATTTGGGGATTAATAAAGTGGTGAAAGAGGGTGTTTTTTTGGTCTTTTATTCCAAATAAAGGATTTTTTCGGGTGTATGTGTTTATTTTCTTTAACTTACAGTTTAATCATGGAAGGTATCTCGGGGAGATGCCTGCCATGATTAACCTAGGACTAAAGGGCCCTGTCACACACAGAGATAAATCTGCGGCAGATCTGTGGTTGCTGTGAAATTGTGCAAAATCAGTGCCAGGTTTGTGGCTGTGTACAAATGGAACAATATGTCCATGATTTCACTGCAACCACAGATCTGCCAAAGATTTATCTGTGTGTGTGACGGGGCCTTTAGTGGCAGCTATGGGCTGCCATTAACTACTTATTACCCAAATTGCCACTGCACCAGGGCAATTCGGGATGAGCCGGGTAGAGTCCCGGGACTGTCGCATCTAAAGGATGCGGCAATTCCAGGCGGCTTCTGGCTGATATTGTTAGGCTGGGGGGTTCCCCATGACGTGGAGCTCCCCATCCTGAGAATACCAGCCTTCAGCCATGTGGCTTTTTCCTGGCTGGTATCAAAATTTGCGGGGACCGCACGTCGTTTTTTTAAAATTATTTATTTATTTTACTGCATGATATAGACCGACTCACCGGCGGCTGTGATTGGTTGCAGTGAGACAGGTGTCACTCAGCGTGGGGGCGTGTCTGACTGCAACCAATCATAGGAGCCGGTGGACAGGGAAAACCGGGAATACGAGATAGAATAATGAGCGGATGGTATTTTCAAAAAAGGAAAAGCCGCCGGAGCTTTGTGACAGCCGTGGAGCCTCGTGCCAGTGATCGGTGAGTATGAGAGAGGGGGAGAGACCAACCAACAAAGAGAGGGACAGACAGACAGAGAGACCAACCGATGGACAGAGAGAGAGAGACAGACAGAGCGACCAACTGACAGAGAAAGAGACCGACTGACAGACAGAGAGAGATTGAAAAGACCTGCGTTTTGTTTGTCAAAAAAGCATGCGGAACGCAACAAAAATGCAGTCCAAGTGCATTTTGGTTGCGTTTTGACCCACATCATTGATTTCAATGGGTGGAGAACGCAGCTACAACGCACAAAAGAAGTGACATGCTGCTTTTTTTTTCCGCAGCGATTTTTGGCATCCAAAACGCTGCGTTTAAAAACGCAGCGTGCACTTTGAATTTTTGGAGTTCTCATAGACTTTGCTGGGGAAACGCATGCAATTTGGCACTGAAACGCTGCAGTTCAAAACGCAGCGTTAATGCGGGAAAAAAAGCAACGTGTGCACATAGCCTAACACACAACTGCAGGCCCCCGAGAGGCATAAGTCCTCAGGTCAGGACACCTTCACAACTAAAGTACAGAAGAAGTTGGATAATGTTCTTTTACGCACATTTAGAAATATTTTTTTTCATTGGACAACTCCTTTAAGCATCCTCTAGTCCAAAATATAAAGAAATAAACTATGATGGTGCTCAATCACAAATTCTTCTGCTAATTATTTTGTAGACACAAGTATTCTCTATGCGTTAGTGTAATGTTTTCTATGCCTATATATAATTTTATGATGAATACAAAAATTCTCAAATTGGTACACAACATATTAGCAATAGGTGTACTACAAATCAGGCAAAAACCATTGCTGAGCCCTACTCAATATACATAATAAAACACAAGAGAACAAGAGCACTAGTGCAAAAATAGACAAATGTTATTTACCGTATTTTTCGGACCATAAGACACACTTTTTTCCCCCAAATGTTGGGGGAAAGTTGGGGGTGCGTCTTATGGTCTGACTGTGGCTGCGGGTAATGAGGGTGCTGCGGTGGAGCGGGTCATCGGGGGCACGAGCAGGCTACTATAGCAGCCTGCCGTGACCACGTGTGCCCGCTCATTACATATGCACGCCCATCCTCCCGCCCATTTCTCAGCGCAGAAGCCGGCGCTGACAGGTGGGCGGGAGGACGAGCGGGGACGTGCGCATAGTAAAGAGCCGGTCCACATGATCACCCCTGGCAATTACAGCCTGGAGTGATCATGTGCGGCTGTATTCACTGCCCCCCGCACATCATTATCAGCGCGGGGTGCAGTGAATCAGTACAGTACACTCACCCGTCCCCGTGTGTGGAGCCGTTCCCCCGCAGCACGCGATGTCTTCCTGTCTGTGCCGGTCAGCTGATCTGTGCTTATCAGCTGATCGGCACAGACAGGAAGACATCGCGTGCTGCAGGGGAACGGCTCCACACACGCAGGTCAGCGGTGCAGAGAGGAAGATGATCGGTGCTGGAGGGAGTGAGAAAAAGGTGAGTATAAACGTTTGGTTTTTTTTCTCTGTGCTATAGGATACAGGCCATATACCAGGATGGTATATGAGCACGATGGGGGCATATAGCAGGATGGGAGTATATGAGCAGGAGGGATGGGGGGTATATGAACAGGATGAAAGTATATGAACAGGATGGGGGTATATGAACAGGATGGATGGGGGGTATATGAACAGGATGGAAGTATATGAACAGGATGGATGGGGGGTATATGAACAGGATGGGGGTATATGAACAGGATGGGGGTATATGAACAGGATGGGAGTATATGAGCAGGATGGATGGGGGGTATATGAACAGGATGGGGGTATATGAACAGGATGGGGGTATATGAACAGGACGGATAGGGGGTATATGAACAGGACGGATAGGGGGTATATGAACAGGATGGGGGGTATATGAACAGGATGGGGGTATATGAACAGGATGGGGGCTATATGAACAGGATGGATGGGGGCTACATGAACAGGATGGATGGGGGCTACATGAACAGGATGGGGGTATATGAACAAGATGGGGGTATATGAACAGGATGGGG
>NC_134354.1:565704923-565799923 GCF_048569485.1 Anomaloglossus baeobatrachus | reverse complement strand
ACAAGTGAAAAATCAAAGTTCACCACCCGATATAATTAATTTAACACAAGATGAAGTACGCCTACGTCTGAGTAAATTAAACATTGACAAATCCCCAGGGCCAGATGGCATTCATCCACGAATATTGAGGGAATTGAGCTCCGTAATCGACAGACCGCTGTATCTCATCTTTTTAGACTCACTTGTAACAGGGTTGGTGCCTCAGGATTGGAGGATTGCTGATGTGGTACCGATATTTAAGAAAGGAAAGAGGGTAGATCCAGGCAACTACCGTCCAGTAAGCCTGATATCAGTAGTATGCAAAGTTTTTGAGGGCATTTTAAGGGATGACATGCAAAAATATATTGCAGAAAATAATATAATAACTGACAAACAGCATGGATTCATGAAAGATAAGTCGTGTCTAACCAACCTGTTGGGGTTCTATGAGGGGGTAAGTTCAAACCTGGATATTGGTAATGCAGCTGATGTGATTTATTTGGACTTTGCAAAGGCATTTGATACTGTACCACATAATAGCCTTATACTAAAGCTCCAGAAGCAAGGACTAGGGGACACAATATGCAACTGGGTAAGGAATTAGCTAAAAGATAGGAAACAAAGAGTAGTCATAAATGGTACATTCTCTAAATGGGCCATAGTCAGCAGTGGGGTGCCACAGGGATCTGTGCTTGGACCGATTCTTTTTAATCTCTTTATTAATGACCTTGTGGATGGGATTGATAGTACAGTGTCAGTCTTTGCCGATGACACCAAACTATGTAGGATATTAAAAACTGACCTGGATAGTACAATATTACAAAAAGATCTGGATAAGATGTCAGAATGGGCAGATACTTGGCAAATGAGATTTAATGTTGATAAATGTAAAGTAATGCACCTAGGACGGAGTAATCCTATAACTGCGTATACATTAAATGGAAGTAAACTCGGGACTACAGAACAGGAGAAGGACTTGGGTATTCTCATTACAAATAAGCTGAGCAGCAGCACTCAATGTCAAGCAGCAGCTGCTAAAGCAAACAAGATTTTAGGGTGTATAAAAAGAGAGATTAGATCCCGTGATCCCAACGTATTGTTACCCCTCTATAAATTACTTGTAAGGCCACATCTGGAATACGGGATCCAGTTTTGGGCTCCACATTTTAAAAAGGACATTCAGAAGTTAGAGTCAGTTCAAAGGCGGGCAACTAGACTATTACAAGGAATGGAATGCCTCCCATATGATGACAGGTTGAAAAAGTTAGATATGTTTAGCTTAGAAAAAAGACGTCTCAGAGGAGATCTCATTTATATGTATAAATACATGTGTGGTCAATATAAAGGACTGGCACATGACTTATTTCTTCCAAAGACAGTACTAAGGACCAGGGGGCACTCACTGCGAGTGGAAGAAAAGCGATTCCAACAGCTAAATAGGAAAGGGTTCTTTACAGTTAGAGCAGTCAGACTGTGGAATGCACTACCACAAGAGGTAGTAATGGCAGATACTATAACAGCTTTTAAAAAAGGGCTGGATGATTTCCTCAGTACACACAACATTGTTGGTTATAAATGACTTAGTGACTAAATGTACAACTGGTGGAGGAAGGTTCAACTAAATGGACCTAGGTCTTTTTTCAACCTAAGTAACTATATAACTATATATTATATATATATATATATATATATATATATATATATATATATATATATATATATATATCCCCATTATATTGCATTTGTGCATATACCCTTTTCCACTCTTGTCAATCTAAGTGTTTGGGTCATTTTTACTTCTGGTTTCCCGCCCGGTCACATTTTCCTCCATGCTTGTTTTTACACCGTGGTTTTACTGCGTGGCTCTTTTGTGATCCATCTTTACTTAGTTAAATACAATCTGTCTATTTTTGCCCTAGTGCTCTTGTTCTCTTGTGTTTATTATAATTTTATGATTACAGTGACATGTGATAGTGGAATGGTGTAGCTCCCCACATAGGTCTGATTTTTTTGCACTGGTATTGAGAAATACCATGACCTTCCCCAGCAAAGTCTAAGAGAAATCTGAAAGGCTGCACGCACGTTGCTTCTTTTGTGCCTGCAATTTTGGTTGCAGAAAACAAACTTCTTTTTTGTGTTTTTCCCTGCGTTTTGCCATTGACAATGTAAAAAAAATGCAAGGGTAAAAACGCATCAAAAACACGTTTTTTTTATGCGTTTTTTCGGCTAGAGGTGTGTTTTTTGCCAGAGGGTGCGTTTTTCACTGGAGAAACAAAACTGCAGTGTGCACACATCCCCTAATACAGAAATGAGCGATTCACAGGACCCTAGACATGTGGCCATGTCAGTGGTCTCTTTCCAGTGGAGAAGAGCCCAGCCATCCACCTCTTACCTGCCGGCATTCCCCAACATCTCCTCTGATTTGTACGCATGACGACGTGCATGAGTGATGCCACTACAATGATGGTGAGCCACACATATAAATTGGGTAATCAGGCTGTTCGAGCCCTGCGAATCACTTCCTATTTCAGAGGCCGCGGACTACTGCTATGGCCGCTGGATCAGATCCTGAGAATATATTTTCTCATCTCTATTTTAGGTTAATAGGGCGTTCTTAACCCTTTCCTTACTTGCTATGAGGAATAGAAGGATTAAATTTGGGCACGTTCCAAGTGTAGAAATGCCATCCAGCATGAGCGTATTTCCCTGTCCTTATTAAAAGGAACCTGTCAGGTGCAATATTCACCCAGAACGACGAGCAGATCTGGGTGCATATTGCCAATCCCTGCCTAAGGCTATGTGCGCACTGGAAAATGGAATTTTCTCAAGAAAATTCCGCAAGCACTGAAAGATTACCGCACCCGCAGTAAAAAAACGCGACAAACCGCACCCGAAACCGCATGCGGTATGCAGCGGTTTTGCCGCGTGCAGGTTGGTACATGTGCTTTAATGCATTCAATGCAATAAAGCACATTGAAGAAAAAAAAAAAAAAAGTAATTTCCTTCTTAGCAAATATATAAATAGATAGAATAGATAGAGAGATAGCTAGATAATAGATAGAGGGATAGATAGACAGGGAGACAGAGAGTCCCTGTGAGCACACGCTGCATTTCTCACGGTCGGTAGTGAGTTCACATTACCGGCCGTGGGCAATGCCCTGTGGTTACCTCTGCTGTCTCGCTGCGAGGCTGCATTCAGCCTGTGTCAGTGTCAGTCGCGGCTGGATGCAAGCATCGCAGGACGTGGATTACGCCGTAGCGGTGTGTTTCAAGGGGGTTAATTAAAGGGTGAACCAGGAGCTTTTTTGTGTTTTATTTAAAATAAAGGATTTTTCGGTGTGTGTTTATTCACTTTACTTACGGGTTGATCATGTCAGCTGTCTCATAGACGCTGCCATGATCAAGCCTGGACTTAGTGGCGGCGATCCGCCGACATTAACTCCTTATTACCCTGACTGCCACAGCATCACGGCAGCAGGAAGAGTCGGGGACACTCCGGTACTGCCACATAATGCATGCGACAGTCCCGGGGCAGCTGCGGCTGATATTCTCGGCTGCGGGAGGAGGAGGGCATTAACCCTGCCCCTCGCCCTCCCCAGCCTGAGAATACCAGGCCGCCGCTGTGTGCTCACCTCGACTGGACGGTAAAAATACGGCAGAGCCCACGTGTTTTTTTTTTTCTATATTTCCATTTGATTTGTATGTGTGTTCTATGTCATGTCTGTGTTCTATGTCATGTCTGTGTTCTATGTCATGTCTGTGTTCTATGTCATGTCTGTGTTCTATGTCATGTCTGTGTTCTATGTCATGTCTGTGTTCTATGTCATGTCTGTGTTCTATGTCATGTCTGTGTTCTATGTCATGTCTGTGTTCTATCGAAATCCAAAAACGAATCTCCGGCACTCCAATGGAAAAATGAGAATAAAGTCTGGGTTTCTTTGGTGTTTTTTATTGAAAAAGGCAAGAGAAAAAGTCTGTCTCAACGTTTCGGTCACAATGAGACCTTTATCGAGAGTATTAACAGACTATGTAAAGAAAGAAAGAAAAAGAAACATAAATGTTACAAAATAAAATAAAACATTATATGAACAAAACAGATTATATGTCAGGAGACAATGGATATAATACATACATAAGGTGTACACTGTAACATGCATAACCTATAATACAGTATATGGATGGAGAATCCACAAACAAAGGTATTACCATGTAAATACCCAGAATTAAAATGGCAATAATCCAAACCAAACATTGAGTACAATAAGGAAATATAGCAATTATGCATGAAGAGATGACAAAAGATGGCAGTATAACACGTACCTATGAGGTAAAGGAATTGACGTGTGAAAAGCACCAAGGAAAAACGATGTGAGTCAACACTTAGAATGGGGAGAGGAAAGTTGATGCGTGTGAGCACTGAGTGAAAAAAGACAAAGCGTCCATTAAGAAATCATGCAAGGTTTAACACGTAATAAACTATCAAGTGTGTGTGGATACCTGTGACCTTATAGCGTGATAATGACGTCAGCCGGTCGGGATCGCCAGGGGGATCATATAGTGGTATTCTGCAAAAATAGGGGGCTGCAAATCAAAACTAGGTATATACTAGTGAAAACAGAGAAAAGGAGAGAGTGGAAGAATGGGATGAAGGAAAAAAAAAAAAAAAAAGAAAGAAAGAAAGGTAGGGAGAAATGGGGGGGGGAGGGAAGGGGGGGATTTGTGGGAAGGAATGTTATTGGAGATTGGGGCTGTATAAAGTAGTACCTGCCAGATCAGGGTAAACAGTTCAGTAACTACTATGTCGATAGAATACCTATCTCCTCCAATAGGGGGAGGGGGAGAGAGGGTGAGCCTATGAAAAGGATAAGAAAAACATGAAAAAGGATGAGGAAACATCATTATATAGTGAAGAAGACTTGCATGAGAGATAAGTGATAATGCTCACTACCTGTCAGAAGTAGTAAGCAGGTGTACAGTGGATGTTGGTATCAAACGTATAAAACGGGATCAATCTGAGTTAGGCCGGAATTGCCCTGGTTAACAATGCCCGTCTTCCTGTACTCGCTGTGAGCTACTGGCACGTAGAAGCAACAGGTTTATGCTTTATGGATGAAGGGGACAAATAATAATAGTAGGTTACAATGAGTTACAGTGTGTGGCGAAGTAAAACTATGTGAAGTTTAGAACACAGTACTTACTGCCTGTAAGGGGCCTCGCCACTATTTCCCTCTATTACCTTATACGTTTGATACCAACATCCACTGTACACCTGCTTACTACTTCTGACAGGTAGTGAGCATTATCACTTATCTCTCATGCAAGTCTTCTTCACTATATAATGATGTTACCTATATAATGATGTTACCCTGATCTGGCAGGTACTACTTTATACAGCCCCAATCTCCAATAACATTCCTTCCCACAAATCCCCCCCTTCCCTCCCCCCCCCCCCCATTTCTCCCTACCTTTCTTTCTTTTTTTTTTTTTTTTTTTCCTTCATCCCATTCTTCCACTCTCTCCTTTTCTCTGTTTTCACTAGTATATACCTAGTTTTGATTTGCAGCCCCCTATTTTTGCAGAATACCACTATATGATCCCCCTGGCGATCCCGACCGGCTGACGTCATTATCACGCTATAAGGTCACAGGTATCCACACACACTTGATAGTTTATTACGTGTTAAACCTTGCATGATTTCTTAATGGACGCTTTGTCTTTTTTCACTCAGTGCTCACACGCATCAACTTTCCTCTCCCCATTCTAAGTGTTGACTCACATCGTTTTTCCTTGGTGCTTTTCACACGTCAATTCCTTTACCTCATAGGTACGTGTTATACTGCCATCTTTTGTCATCTCTTCATGCATAATTGCTATATTTCCTTATTGTACTCAATGTTTGGTTTGGATTATTGCCATTTTAATTCTGGGTATTTACATGGTAATACCTTTGTTTGTGGATTCTCCATCCATATACTGTATTATAGGTTATGCATGTTACAGTGTACACCTTATGTATGTATTATATCCATTGTCTCCTGACATATAATCTGTTTTGTTCATATAATGTTTTATTTTATTTTGTAACATTTATGTTTCTTTTTCTTTCTTTCTTTACATAGTCTGTTAATACTCTCGATAAAGGTCTCATTGTGACCGAAACGTTGAGACAGACTTTTTCTCTTGCCTTTTTCAATAAAAAACACCAAAGAAACCCAGACTTTATTCTCATTTTTCCATTGGAGTGCCGGAGATTCGTTTTTGGATTTCAGCTGACTATTTTTCTCCAGAGCACCCTATTATATTCAGTGAGCCAGGTCTATTCGATATAATGTCTGTGTTCTATGTCATGTCTGTGTTCTATGTGATGTCTGTGTTCTATGTCATGCCTGTGATGATGCCTGTGATGATGCCTGTGATGATGCCTGTGATGATGCCTGTGATGATGCCTGTGATGATGCCTGTGATGATGCCTGTGCGTGTGTGATCTGTGTGCGTGTTTACTCTGCACCGTTTCCTCTTCCTGTCATAATGACATCACTTCCCTGCAAACCGCAGACAAGCGATGTACATTACCGCAGGTAAACCGCGAAATACCGGAGGGAATAACGCAGGAAAATGCAATGAACCGCACAGAATTTGCTGTCTGCATTATTCCCTGCGGGATTTCACGATTAGATGGCAGTCAATGGAGTGAAATCCCGCAGCGACGTGCGGAAAAGAAGTGACATGCAATTGTTTTTGCTGCGGGAATCCCGCAGCAAAACATGCAGCTGTCAAATTCCACATAGTGCGCACAGCATTTTTTTTTTCCATAGGTTTTGCTGGTGATTCACTGCAGAGATGTTATGAACATTTTCTGCAGCGAAACATGCAGCAAATCCACAGGAAATCCGCGGCAAAAACGGGTAAGTGCGCACAGGGCCTAACTGTCCCTGTATCTAGTAGCATAGATAAAGAGATCTTTAGAAAAAGTATTTCTAAAGATCTTTTATCATATGCTAATGAGGCCAGCGACTAGTCACAAGGGCGTTCGTTCCTGAGCTCATTCCACACTCTTAGCATGTTAGCGCCTCCACAGTAGAGTGCTACCATGCTATTCAATGCAGCATCACCAGCGGGGCCTCACGTACCTCCGTACACTGATCAGAAGTTCTGGCACTTCCGGTCATGTGCACTAGACTTGTCTGAAGCCGGGATGCGTACACCCAACTTCATAGTGTGCATGACCGGATGTGCCCGGCATTCAGATCAGCGATCAAAATGCACACAGGTACACGAGTCACCGCTGGTGATGCTGCATTGAATAGTATGTTAACACAACCCTGTGGGCATACTAACATGCTAAGAGAGCGGAATTAGTGCAGGAACCCTAGCCCTTGTGACTAGTCGCTGCGCTCATTAGCATATCATAGAAAATCTTTAGAAATACTTTTTGTAAAGATCTCTTTATGTATGCTGCTAGATACAGGGACGGTTAGGCAGAGATTAGCAATATGTACCCAGAACTTCTCGTGGTTCTGGGTGCATATTGCATTTGACAGGTTCACTTTAAGGGTACGTGCTCGGCCAATGGCTATAGGATGATATTGACATCACAGTATTACAATTTTCCAATTCACATGCAAGAAATCTATTGACCAATTATTATTTTTTTTTTTTTAAATTAAAAACTAGTAAAGAGAGATCTAAGATTAGATCCAGCAGGGATTGTCGGCTAGAACTGCTTGTGTGTATTGTGTGTAGTCATAGGTGGCCTCAGTATCAGTATAATTAGTACACAAAGGGATGTTTTATGTATCAAGCACGCAGCGGAGCACCACAATGTCATCCTATTCCCCAACTGGCACTTGTGCTTCTTTATATGCACTTTACTATTATTCCTGAAAGAGGACGGATGCAGAGACTTCCAGCACCTTTGTACTCGGGAGGGCCTGGCTTCCTGCTTCTAGGGCCACCGATTTTGAAGATTGTTATCTCCAGAATGTTAAACAAATAGCTGGGGTAAAAATAAATGGCAGGAAGCTTTCACCGAGGAAATGGATTGAACAGATTTTCAGAAGGTAAAAGAAGAGACACTTGTACATTACAACTATTTGTTGAGATGTGGACTTTTATACATATACAACATATACGTGATGAAACAATGTGGGCAATTATTGCTGATTAGATCGAGTTGTAACCCGGCATCTCAATACACAATTATGTTCTGCTATGGTCAGATTAAGAGGTTAAAGAAACTTCATGCCCATGTACGATGCCAAATAAATGTGTAAAGCAATTTTTCACCCTTGCAGATGGTTGCGGCAGTAGTCAGTCTGAACCGCGACTCCACAGCACAGGTAAGGCATGTCGCGCGCTGTAGATTTACAATCACATTCTCCGTCCTACTGTGTTCACCAGCTTGTATGCAGGAAGATCCGACGGCCAGCCTCAATAAAGGAGGCAACAAGTGGCAAATAGAGGGCAGCAGGTAGGGTGAATATATGGGAGAAATCAATAAACACTTTTGATGTCATTGTGGAGAGTCAGGCTATGTGCACACGCTGTTTTTGTGTGAAGATTTTCTGCACATAAAAAAAGCATGTTTTGGTAGAAAAAACGCAGCAGAAATAACTGACTTTCTTCATTGTGCTTGCGCTTTTTTTTCCCCACATGCATTTATCCACGCTTTGTTGCACAGTTGGGACCCAGCTCTCATTGCCTGGAGCAGTTCCCATGCCGCACCAGGCAGTTTAACTCCCTGAAAGCTGCGATTAATGCAATCGCAGCATTCAGGAGGCAGAAAGAGGGATCGCTTAAGGTACAGTCACACTAAGCGAAGCTACAGCGATCAGACCTGGCAGGGATCGCTGGAGCGTCGCTACATGGTCGCTGGTGAGCTGTCAAACAGGCAGATCTCCACAGCGATCAGAGATCAGCCTCCAGCGACCCGTATAACGACGCTGTGCTTCGTAACCATAGTACACATCAGGTTACTAAGCAAAGCGCTTCGCTTATAGTTACCCGATGTGTACCCTGGCTACGTGTGCAGGAAGCCGGCTTCTAGAAGCTGCGGACACTGGTAACAAAGGTAAATATCAGGTAACCAAGCAAAGCCTTTGCTTGGTTACCCAATGTGTACCTTGGTTACCAGCGTCCGCAGAAGCCGGCTCCCTGCACATTCAGTTAGTTGCTCTCTCGCTGTCAAACACAGCGATGTGTGCTTCACATCGGGAGAGCAACAACTAAAAAAAGGTCCAGGACATTCAGCAACGACCGGCGATCTCACAGCAGGGGCCAGGTCGTTGCTGGATGTCACACACAGCAACATCGCTAGCAAGATCGCTGTTGCGTCACAAAAAACGTGACTCAGCAGCGATGTTGCTAGCGATGTCACTTAGTGAGACGTGGCCTTTAGTCTCCCTGGCGATCGGGTCCCTGTAATTCGATCACATGTACCCAATTGCTGCCATGTCAACCATGGGTCGTCATCATGATGACCCCGGGTTACTGAGCTACGGATCACCTAAGGCTATGTGTGCACGTGTGCGTAATTCATGCAGTTACGCTGCGCTTTGTAGCGCAGCGTAACTGCATGCGTCCTGCGTCCCCTGCACAGTCTATGGAGATTGTGCAGGAGCCGTGCGCACGTGGCATATTAGAACGCAGCGCTTCGGCTGCTGCCCGAATCGCTGCGTTCTAAGAAGTGACATGTCACTTCTTCCGTGCGCTTTGCCGGCAGCCCCTGCTCTGTCTATGGCAGGAGCTGCAGGCAGAGCGCACGTTCTCGCCGGCACCATGCGCTTCAGAACGCAGCTTTTCAGCTGCGCTCTGAAGCGCACCTTTTAGGTGCGGTGCAGAGCGCACACGTGCGCACATAGCCTAACAGACCATGCTGTATGAATGGTGTGAGAGGCGAAGTGCCTCTCAGCACTGACATAATCCTCTGTAGTGATAAAGCACTGCAGGGAGTATAGAAACGCAGGAAAAAAAGCAGAAAAAAATTGATATGCTGCTTCTTTTTTTCTGCAACAAAATCTGCAAGGAAAAAAAGGCAGCAGCATGTGCACAGCAAGTCAGGACTCTCACAGGCTTTGTTGGCATGTGTTTTCCCTTGCAGTATTAATTAAAATCTGCAAGAAAAAAAACCTTGAAAAAAGCAACGTGCGCACATAGCCTCACTTTAAAACACAACATACTGGACCACCTTCCCAAAAGGAGTTTACGGATGCTGCTAACGCGCTTTATTTTAGGAGGAAATATACGTCAGTTATCAGCTCTCCTCCAATCAGCTGATATTATACCATTATACTTGGATATGTGGGAACCAGTAATTCCATGATTGCACAGACAACAACCATTGTCCTTGCTGTACGCTCTATCAATACATATTTACACTCACAGAAAACATACTGTACAGATTTTATAAGCACATTGCTCATTACCTGAAAATCATCATATGGAAATAGGAGCATTTCCCGAAGTGCATCATTCAGGATTTGTGTCTTCTTTTGCACAATTACATTCTCATAGTCAATGGGTTCAATAAGCTTTGGCTTTGCCTGAAAAAGAATACAGACTCAAAGTTAGCTACTAGAAACAGATAAGAAGTCCATTACTGAGATTTGTATATTGGGGGGAAACTTTAATTCTCCTCCTGCTAAGCCTGGGGTCATACGAGTATACGGCATCTGATGCGAGAGAATACCCCTCGACTCAGACTCTGCTGCCAGCGTGAGAAGAGGGTCATTATACTGTGATGTGATTCTCTCACATGTGAAAATCGCAGCACAGGTGAGGAGAAGAAGAGGTTAAGCTCTCCATCTTCTCCATTGTCTGCCTCCGGACATATCGCACTGCACTCGGATGACATCAATGTAGTCCGATGGTTCACATGCCTCCATAGACATGTATGGGTGCATGTGATCTGATTTGTGGAGGCACATGCAGGATACAATGATTGTTTTCTTGTGCCGAATCTGTAGGAGAAAAAAAAAAAAACCCACAGATCTGCACTGTGCCACTGCCCCATAGTATAAAGGCCACGTCACACCAAGCAACATCGCTAGCAACATCGCTCACCAGCAACCCGTGTAGTAACGCTCCAGCGATCCCTGCCAGGTCAGGTTGCTGGTGGGATCGCTGGAGCATCGCTAAGTGTGACGGTACCTTAACACTGGGCTGAGTGCTATCCGATAAAACATAAGATAACATTCAGGTGTGTTACAGGCTCATGGGAGAGAGTGCTTACCATACAAATGTGCACCAAGGCTACATGGAGCAATCCTTCATAAATATGCTTACACCCTGACAGGTCTGTGTTAAGGATATACTTGTTCCACATAAGACGGCAATTCTGGAACATACGGTATTTCCTTGTGACTGCATTTGTACCAGGTATATTAATCTCCCTGGAAATGAATGAATGAATAATGTAACTGGGTGCCATCATTTTCCTTTATTGTAGTGGCTGTCTGTAAATAGTCAAAGGCCTTTAAGTCTCCTTACACTAGTATGTCATGCTCCCCAAGGAGAGAGGTTACCCCTTAGACCCTAGTTAAAAGTCTATCATACAGCCAAATCAGATCTCTTGGTTTGCGCTGAGAAGGGGCAACACTCGAAACACTTCTTTGCAAAGGGATTCTGGTTTTGCGTCTTATCGAAAATCATGTGGCAAGCCTTGTTAACCCTAGAACGCATACCTGGGGCCTCGCAGGCCTGCTAGGTTACTTGTTTTCTATGGTTGCGTATTCTAGGGTTAAAGGGTCGATATTGATTTTTAGGATCGCTTTATCCAATAGGCAGCACTAGAGATCAAATCCTCTTCCTCTGAAGAGACAATTTACATCTCGAAAGAGTCTGCCATTTTTAACAGTAGACCTGAAAGCTCCTCTAAAAGCAATATGCAAGAATCTGACCAAAATGAGGCTATATGCCCATTTACTTCAGCATAAATACCAAAGCAAACACAGGTTTGGAGTATGCAGACGTTCCTTCAAAAAAAAAAAAATATCAATAATCCCACCAGACATTAAAGGGGTTGGTCTGCAGTCACTATGCGAGTCGTTGGTTTATGAGCCCCTGAACGGCTGTCACGTGACCACAATTGTACAATCTGCATGTTCCAGGCCAGAATCAGACTAGTGGGTGCAGCCTCACTCCATACAAGTGTATTAAAGGGAACCAAACATCAGGTTTTTCGTGTATAAGCTGCAGCCACTGCAGTACTGGCACTATCAGGCACAGTGTGTACATACCATCAGGGGGCAGCTCGGGTGTTTAGTCAGTGAAATCCAACTTTATAAAGTTTGAAAATTCATGCACTTTTTGATTGACGTGTGCACCTCTCTCCTAATGTCCGGGCGTGTTATGCACGCGAATCCTCGCCCCCTGTTTCTCCCTCTCACTGGCCATATGTAAATTCCTCTCTTCAGAAACATGGCGTCAAACATGACGCGATTACCTGCAGCTAATCGCGTCCTCTCATCAGCTGTTCTGCAGTCGTGTTGTGACCATGCGCGCTCCCGCGGTCACAACGGGATCTGAAAAAGCGAGGGCGCATGCGCTGCCCTCTCCTGCAAAATACGAAGTACAGCGGGCTTCAAAAACATGGCTCCGCAGATAAGCGCTATGCGCAGGCGCCAACTCCGGCGCCATGTTTCTGAAGAGAGGAATTTACATATGGCCAGTGAGAGGGAGAAACAGGGGGCGGGGATAAACGTCCATAACACGCCTGGACATTAGGAGATGGGTGCACACGCCAATCAAAAAGTGCACGAATTTTCAAACTTTATAAAGTTGGATTTCGCTGCCTAAACACCCGAGCTGCCCCCTGATGGTATGTACACACTGTGCCTGATAGTGCCAGTACTGCACTGGCTGCACCTTATACATGAAAATCCTCATGTTTGGTTCCCTTTAAGTAAGGCTGCGCTTACTAGTCAGGTGCTCCCACTCCATACACTTGTATTGCACACTAGTTGGGCAATGGCCAGGGACATGTATATTGCACAATTGCGGTCACGTGACTGCTATTCCCAGCTCAGACACCAGCGAATCCTCGCAGCACAGATAGAATGACTGCAGACTTATAATTTTAGACCAAACAATTCCTTTAATTTGTAAAAAAGAAAAAAACTCATTCATTACATTTCAAAATTATACTTTTTGGGGGTTTTCCAGCAGTTTTTCCCTTTGACGTATAAAATCAGTGATGACAATTTGTACAATAACTGTGGTTAATTAAGAGACAATTACATAAGCATGGGCCATAGCTACTGGATAGTAGTCAGCTGCATAAGTATTGAGTAGGGCTATGTGCCCATATTGCTTTTTTATGTGCTTCTTTTCTGTACAAAGCATGTTTTGGAAGGAAAAATGCAGCAGAAAAAAATACAAGCATTTTTTATTACGTTTGTGCTTTTTTTCATATGTGTTTTTCCTGCTTTTTTTAATTTATTTTTTTTTTTTTAAGTCTTGACGATGGCGGGGTTCAGGCGCTGTACCCCGCGAACGCCACCAGGTCTATGGCTGATGTTACAGCCAGGACCCGGCTCTCACTGCCCGGAGCGGAGCTCGCCCCGCTTCCGGCAGTTTAAACCCCTAAATGCTGTGATCAGTGCAATCACAGCATTCAGGAGACAGGGAGAGGAATCGCTTACCTCTCCCTGGCGATTGGGTCACTGTAATGCGATGACAGGGACCCGATTGCTGCCATAGTAACCATAGGTTGTCACCATGGCGACCCTGGGTTACTGAGCTACTGAGAGCCTCACAGACCAGGCTCTATGCATGGTGTGAGGCAAAGTGCAGCGCTATAATCCACTGTAGTAATAAAACATTGCAAGGGAATATAGAAACGCAGGAAATAAATGCAGAAACAATTGACATGCTGCTTCATCAACAAAATCTGCAGGAAAAAAAGAAGCAGCATGTGCACAGCAAGTCAAGATTCTCATAGTCTTTGCTGGGATGCTTTTTCCTTGGATTTATTGATTAAAAAAAAGCAAGGAAAAAGGCCACGTAGTCACAAAGCCTAAAACGTTACCTATCCCACCGTCATCCTCAGATGTTCACACGTTTATTTGCATGGAGGGAATGGCAAAAAGCCCGTCAAACGTAGAAGAACAAATTATTTGGAATCCAATATTTCCAATGCGAATCTTATAGGAACTCTCACGCCGAAAACTGATCCTAATCTAATCTGTATAGTTGCTTTATATTGTATTAAGGCAATATGGTGATTATGTGTTGAGAATAATAATACCATTGTAGTCCAAAGATTTTACACGAACAGTAATGGCTTATTCATATGTCAGTATTTTTAGACAGTTTTTGATTAGTTGAATGTAAACCGAACCAGCAGTGGCTCCAAACAAAAACTAGAATGGAAATATTCACATTTGCTCTCTCCATAGATTCCTCAGGCGATTTTAGCTGATAAATACTAATAAGGTGTGAATAATGCCCATGAAACCAGTAAACTATACGACTGACAATGCCACAGGTGCCACAACCAGTGCAATGTTTACCGTAAGTGGTCCTATTTACTTTCAAAAAAGTAAGCATTCCCAAACTGAAAATAAAACCAAATTTTATAATCTATAATTTTATATATATATATATATATATATATATATATATATATATATATATATATATATATATAAAAATATAAATAAATGTATTTTTAATTTTTTCTTGGGGGGGGCGTTGTTTAATACACAGGAAAAAAAAAAAAGACTAATTTGTCACATTAAGAAAGCATTAAATATAAAATATATGAACATAATGTATTTAACACACTGGTCACGGTTCTTATGACAATGGTCATCCCCGAACAACGTTCATCGATCTCATGGAAACTGATGCACATGAGGCGGGCTAACAGCTGAACTGTACAGAAAAACTGGAACCCATCAAGCCATGAAGAGAAATCAAACAGGCTTGCATCCGTTAACGTCTGACTATTGCCAAAATGATCCACACTCTCCCAAAATTCAATCTGATAAGGCCAGCCAACTTCCTCAAGTGACAGGCCCACGTCGCGCAGTTTATACAATCCAGATTAACATTTCTGATCCATGAAACAAAAAAAAAGAAACAACATTCCTCATGTCCAAGTTCTCAAAACTAGAAGTGAATAGTTTAATGAGCGCTTGTGAGGGTGGCCAGTGGTCAAGAATACTGCGCAGGCAATAGTCATTCTTCCATCTGTTTATCCCACAATGTAACCTTTAACCTTCAATATAACTGTTTATGGAGAACATCATTTTATTATGTAATGATTTGGCACAAGTTGTACAGAACTAGAAAGCTGAGCAGAGCCATTTATCAGTGCTTGGAGAAAGTACGTAAATGCATGCGGATGCCTAACGCTGGTAGAACACACAAGAAGAAGAAATTCCAGGGTGAAGAAGGCTACCAGTTCATCCCTCCTAAGGCTCACAGAAGTCCTGTGGCCCACCACAGTTGTGCTCTTATCGAAGAGGCTTGAGATTTAGGACGCAACATAAATAGTCTCCTTGGAAATGTTCTCTTGGCATTTGGTATATCTGTTCTGTACGGCATATGGATGTAAGTATGCACTGAGAACATGCAGAGCTTTCAGCATACAGTCTTACTGGATACTCTCACGGGTAAAGGAAGACTTGGAAAAGCTCTTCTTAATTGTACACTTTACTCACAGGATAGTCATTGGAGGCACCATGCTCTTCTTGTAAACTACCCAGGCAGAACAATCCTTGTCACATGCAGCAGCCTCATTACTTCGCAGACTCTAGACGTTCTTTTATCTCGACAAGAGTTTCATGTGCACGTGAGATAGTGAGATTCTGTCATAGCTCCATTAATTACCTTTTCTAAATGGTGGAAATGTTAAAAAATAAACTGTGGATGATATGTGCTGAATGCACAAAATGAAACAGCGAATGTGCAGCAGCGCTATGAACCAACGACGTGTTTCTCTTGGCGAGAATATCGAAAATACAACAAAATGAGTGGTCCCAGAGCAAGAAAGCCGAGCCAGCAATATCTATCCCAGGCAGTGTGTTTATAATAATTAGTACTTCACAGAAGAGGTAGAAGTTCCGTGACCGAACAGCAAGACACCGTGTCAGAAGGTGAAGAAAACATTCACAAGACTTCTGGAGAAATTCAGATGGAATTGGTCTACTATGACCATTTACACTGCCCCTTTTACTGAAGGGCAGACTTCAAGCTTACCCCAACTATTGTCTGGTGATATAACTCAAAAAAAATGAAAATACAAGATGTATACTAGTAAGAAAGTAGTCAACCTGGTGCCACACTACCCATCAAAGCAAACATTCGAGAGACCAGTGCTAATGACATATGAAGGTGCCCGTGATCAGACGTTTATTACCTACTAGAAGGTGGCCCGATTCTACGCATCGGGTATTCTAGAATTTATGTATTGTGTAGTTCATGTATGATTTTTGTTATATATATATATATATATATATATATATATATATATATATATATATATAGATGTTGTTGTGTGTAGTTACCAAGTGTTTGTGTAGGGCGCTGTACATGTTCTGAGTGTCGCGGGGGGTGAGAGCGGTGTTGTATGTGTGTTGCGTTGTTTGTGGAGCGCTGTGTGTCTGTAGCGTTGTGTGTGTGTGTGTGTTGTGCGGTTTGTGTGTGTGTGGTGTGTTTTGGGGGGAGGTATGTTTTGAGCAATGTGTGTGTTGTGCGGTATGTGCGTATATTTGTGTGTGCAGCGTTGTCTGTGTGTGTGGGTGTCTGTGTAGGGCGTTGTTTGTGATTCCTAGTGTGTGTGTGTTGTGCAGTGCGCGTGTGTGTGTTGGGGGGAGGTGTGCACCTCCCATCGTGCTCCATCCCCCATGCTGCGCACCCCCCATCGTGCTGCATCCCCCATGCTGCGCACTCCCAAACGTGCTCCATCCGCCATGCTGCGCTCTCCCAAACGTGGTCCATCCGCCATGCTGCGCACTCCCAAACGTGCTCCATTCGCCATACTGCGCACTCCCCATCGTGCTGCATCCCCCATGCTGCGCACTCCCAAACGTGCTCCATCCGCCATGCTGCGCACTCCCCATCGTGCTCCATCCGCCATGCTGCGCACTCCCAAACGTGCTCCATCCGCCATGCTGCGCACCCCCCATCGTGCTCCATCCGCCATGCTGCGCACTCCCAAACGTGCTCCACCCGCCATGCTGCGCACTCCCAAACGTGCTCCACCCGCCATGCTGCGCACTCCCAAACGTGCTCCACCCGCCATGCTGCACACTCCCAAACGTGCTCCACCCGCCATGCTGCGCACTCCCAAACGTGCTCCATCCGCCATGCTGCGCACTCCCAAACGTGCTCCATCCGCCATGCTGCGCACTCCCAAACGTGCTCCATCCGCCATACTGCGCACTCCCAAACGTGCTCCATCCGGCATGCTGCGCACTCCCCATCGTGCACCATCCGGCATGCTGCGCACTCCCAAACGTGCTCCATCCGCCATGCTGCGCACTCCCAAACGTGCTCCATCCGTCATGCTGCGCACTCCCAAACGTGCTCCATCCGCCATGCTGCGCACTCCCAAACGTGGTCCATCCGCCATGCTGCGCACTCCCAAACGTGGTCCATCCGCCATGCTGCGCACTCCCAAACGTGGTCCATCCGCTATGCTGCGCACTCCCAAACGTGCTTCATCCGCCATGCTGCGCACTCCCAAACGTGCTCCATCCGCCATGCTGCGCACTCCCAAACGTGCTCCATCCGCCATGCTGCGCACTCCCAAACGTGGTCCATCCGCCATGCTGCGCACTCCCAAACGTGCTCCATCCCCCATGCTGCGCACTCCCCATCGTGCTCCATCCCCCATGCTGCACCAGCATCAGCCTCTCTGCCCGCAGCATGAGCCTCTCTGCCCGCAGCATGAGCCTCTCTGCCCGCAGCATGAGCCTCTCTGCCCGCAGCATCAGCCTCTCTGCCCGCAGCATCAGCCTCTCTGCCCGCAGCATCAGCCTCTCTGCCCGCAGCATCAGCCTCTCTGCCCGCAGCATCAGCCTCTCTGCCCGCAGCATCAGCCTCTCTGCCCGCAGCATCAGCCTCTCTGCCCGCAGCATCAGCCTCTCTGCCCGCAGCATCAGCCTCTCTGCCCGCAGCATCAGCCTCTCTGCCCGCAGCATCAGCCTCTCTGCAAACAGCATCAGCCTCTCTGCAAACAGCATCAGCCTCTCTGCAAACAGCATCAGCCTCTCTGCAAACAGCATCAGCCTCTCTGCACACAGCATCAGCCTCTCTCCTCCCAGCATCAGCCTCTCTCCTCCCAGCATCAGCCTTTTCTGTCCCTAGCATCAGCCTCTCTCCTCCCAGCCTACCCCAGCCTCAGCCTCCCTCAGCATCAGCCTCTCTTCTCTCAGCCTCCCTCTCCCAGCCTTCCCCAGGATCAGCCTCTCTGTCCCCAGCATCAGCCTCTCTCCTCCCAGCCTTCCCCAGCATCAGCCTCTCTCTCTTCCCAGCCTCCCCCAGCATCAGCCTCCCCCAGCATCAGCCTCTCTCCTTCTAGCCTCCCCCAGCATCAGCCTCTCTCCTTCCAGCCTCCTCCAGCATCAGCCTCCCTCTCCCAGCCTTCCCCAGGATCAGCCTCTCTCCTCCCAACCTCCGTCCTCCCAGCCTCCCCCAGCATCAGCCTCTGTCCTTCCAGCCTCCCCCAGCATCACCCTCTCTCCTTCCAGCCTCCCCCAGCATCAGCCTCCCTCTCCCAGCCTTCCCCAGGATCAGCCTCTCTCCTCCCAGCCTTCCCCAGGATCAGCCTCTCTCCTCCCAGCCTTCCCCAGGATCAGCCTCTCTCCTCCCAGCCTCCGTCCTCCCAGCCTTCCCCAGCATCAGCTTTCCCCTCCCAGCCTCCCTCAGCATCAGCCTTCCCCAGCATCAGCCTCTCTCCTCCCAGCCTCAGCCTCCCTCCTTCCAGCCTCCCTCAGCATCAGCCTCCCCTTCCCAGCCTTCCCCAGGATCAGCCTCTCTCCTCCCAGCCTCCTTCAGCATCAGCCTTCCCCTCCCAGTCTCCCCCAGCATCAGCCTCCCCCTCCCAGCCTTCCCCAAGATCAGCCTCTCTGCTCCCAGCCTCCTCCAGCACGCCGTGCTCCTCTGCCGACACTCACACACACCCGATCGCATACACTCACCCACACAACCGATCGCATACACTCACACACACAACCGATCGCATACACTCACCCACACAACCGATCGCATACACTCACCCACACCCGATCGCATACACTCACACACACCTGATCGCATACACTCACACACACCCGATCGCATACACTCACACACACAGACACTGACGAAATCGCACATACGCGCTGATACTCACAACATCCGGAGATACCACATGCTTCTGGCCATGTGATCCTCCGTCAGGTCCTGGAAGCTCACAGCACAGTATCGCCACCGAGAAGCAAGCGATATCCCAGGATGTTGTGAGTATGTGGATGCGATGTGAGGTGTGTGTGAGGGTGAGTGTGATCTGATGTGTGTATGTGTGTGTGTGTGTGCGTGTGCGTATGTTCCGTCGCTGCAGGACCTTGATGTGTGGATGCGATGTGATGTGTGTGTGAGGTGTGTGTGAGAGTGAGTGTGAGCCGGTGTACACTGGTAACTATGATACACATCGGGTAACTAAGGGACCTTAGTTACCCGATGTGTATAATGGTTACCAGCTTTCACGGCCTCCGTCAAGATCCCAGCATCGCAAGGTTATGTCTGGCGCTGCTGGGATCCTGACGGAGCCGGTGTAGAAGCAAGCGATATCCCAGGATGTTGTGAGTGTGTGGATGTGATGTGTGAGGTGTGTGTGAGAGTGAGTGTGATCTGATGTGTGTGTGTACTCACCTGGGAATCGGAGCTCCGTGTCAGTTGGGCCAGAGCGAGCGTGCATTGCGTGAGGGGGGCGGGGCCTGCAGAGAGCCGGGGCGAGAGGCCAATCCGTGTGGGGGGCGGGGCCATGGCGAGCCCAGCGGCCAATCAGCTTTGTGTCACCGTAAGGACACAATTTCGGAGCATGACAGACAGACAGACAGACAGACAGACAGAATAAGGCAATTATATATATAGATCCTGTGGACAGGCAATGAATACCCATTCTGTGACAAACTCTAAGGGCCCCCATATATATTAGACTAATGTCGGCCAAACCCACCAATATCGGTGGTCTTGGCTGACAGTCTAATGTGCAAGGGATCCAGCCAACTATTCCCCAACAAATGATGTTGGGGAAATAAGGATCTGGAATGTCTGATTTTGATGAGATAAGCCAACACTAGAGGAGTCTGCGAACAGCTCTTGTAGAGAGCACATGAGTGCTTGGCAGAGCGAACACTCCAGTGTACAGAGGAGAGACGAGAGAGCTGCCGGTCAAACTATCATCTGACCAACAGCTATATATTAAAAACGAGGGCCCTAATGCTTTGTAGACATCAAAAAAAGTTGTGGACAAATTACCCAACTTGTGGTTGTAGCTATTAATGCTTGTAAAGAAATCATTCAATATAGGGGTGTTTTTAAAGGGGTATTCCAGCAGATAACATCTATCATTACCCAGTAAAAGACCTCTCCTATACACACAGACGAGGAGGTGTTTGTATGGAATGCCAGGCATGTATTCGGTTACTATACACAGTTTTATGGGCGTTACAGAAACAATTGTGGGAGAGTGGACTTCTGATATGAAGTTAAAAACTAAATGCATTCATGCTGTTCGCTGGTACACGCAATCTCATTTTTCTAATCTCACACAACCTCTAACCATGAAGCTGGCAGCTGCTTATTTTCATTGTAATTCCTGGAAATGTTCTGATAACTGCTTCAATGGAAAACTGCATTGTAATAGCAGATTATTATTTCCATTTATGTAACCTCTGGCAAAAGTGCTCCTATGACAAATATGAAAACAAAAGTTGTAATAATCGTCAGACTAAAGTAAAGTCCTTCCCAAGAAGTAACCTACATATAGCCTAAGGGTACCGTCACACTTTAGCGACGCTCCAGCGATCCCACCAGCGATCTGACCTGGTCAGGGTTGCTGGTGCGTCGCTACATGGTCGCTGGTGAGCTGTTAATCAGGCAGATCTCACCAGCGACCAGTGACCAGCCCCCAGCGACACGTGGAAGCGATGCTGCGCTTGGTAACTAAGGTAAATATCGGGTAACCAAGTGCTTGGTTACCCGATATTTACCTTGGTTACCAGCGCACACCGCTTAGCTCTGGCTCCCTGCACTCGTAGCCAGGGTACACATCGGGTTAAGAAGAAAACCGCTTTGCTTATTTACCCGATGTGTACTCCGGCTATGTGTGCAGGGAACCGGCACTGGCAGCCTGAGAGCGGCGGACGCTAGTAACCAAAGGTAAATATCGAGTAACCAAGCAAAGCACTTCGCTTGGTTACCCGATATTTACCTTGGTTACAGCTTACCGCAGGCTGCCAGAAGCCGGTTCCCTGCTCCCTGCACATTCATATTGTTGCTCTCTCGCTGTCAAACACAGCGATGTGTGCTTCACAGCGGGAGAGCAACGTCCAAAAAATGAGCCAGCACTGTGTGTAACGAGCAGCGATTTCACAGCAGGGGCCAGATCGCTGCTCATTGTCAAACACAGCGAGATCGCTAATGAGGTCACTGGTGCGTCACAAAAACCGTGACTCAGCAGCGATCTCAGTAGCGATCTCGCTATGTGAGAAGTACCCCTTAGGCAGTGTTTACCTTGGAGTTTTCCTTTTGTTCATGTTGGAGCCTTCCTTTAGTAAATGTAACTACTTCACTAGAAAGGGACACTTCCAGTAGTTGCATGTACGTTTTAACAACATTTACAGTAGAAACCAGAAGTTTACATACACTATCTAAAAACACACATCTGCATGTTTTTCTCACTATCTGGAGCCAAAATTATTTATATTTGCCAAATGATAGAATAATGAGAGAGAGAAAATGTTTTAAAGGGAACCGGTCACCAGGTTTGGCGATTATAAGCTGCAGCCACCACTAGTAAGCCTTTATATACAGCATTTTCAAAATACTGTATATAAGAGCCCAGGCCAATCTGTAACATAAAAACACTTATTATACTCACCTATGGACACATGCCTGCAAAGAAGGAGGACGGCCATCACAGCAGAAAGGAGGAGCCAAACCGGAGAGCTGCTACACCCATCGGACCAGACCGCCCCTAGGCGAGTATAATAAAAGTGTTTTTAACATTACACAGAGCAACCTGGGCTCTTATATACAGTATTCTAATATGCTGTATATAAGGCTTAAGGGTGGTGGCTGCAGCTTATCGTAGCCAAATCTGGTGCAGGTTGCCGTTAAGGCATTTTTACTACTCTCTTCAAAGTCAAACATTTGCATACACTAAAGGCTGCTTTACACGCAGCGACATCGCTAGTGATATCGCTCGTGAAAGCACCCGCCCCCGTCGCTTGTGCGTCACGGGCAAATCGCTGTCCGTGGCGTACAAAATCACTAGTACCCGTCACACACACTTACCTTCCAAGCAACGTCACTGTGGCTGCCGAAAAGCCTATTTTCTAAGGGGGCGGTTTGTGCGGCGTCACAGTGACGTCACACGGCCGGCGCCCAATAGAAGCAGGGGAGGGCGGAGAGCAGCCGCATGAAGTCACGCCCACCTCGTTGCCGGAGGACGCAGGGACGGTGTTGTTCATCGTTCCTGGGGTGTCACACGTAGCGATGTGTGCTGCCTCAGGAACGATGAACAACCTGCGTCCAAAATCAGCAACGACATTAGGGAAATGGACGACGTGTCAACAATCAACGATTTGGTGAGTATTTTACATAGTTAGCGGTCGCTCGTACGGGTCACACGCAACGACGTCGCTAACAAGGCCGGATGTGCGTCACGAATTCCGTGACCCCAACGACATCTCGTTAGGGATGTCGTTGCGTGTAATGGGGCCTTAAGAGTCCTATGCCTTTAAACAATATGGAAAGCTCATATGATGTCATGTCTTTGGAAGCTTTTGATAGGTTTATTGGCAACATCTGCGTTAGACACCTATATGAAGAGGTGTCCAAACTTTTGGTCTGTACTACAGTATATACACACATTATATATATATATATATATATATATATATATATATAGATACTACAGTTTGTATATATATATATATATATATATATTATATATATATATACATACATACATACAAACTGTAGTATCTATATATATATATATATATCTATATATCTATATATCTATATATATATATATATATATATATATATATATATATATATATATATATATATATATATATATTATACCCCCGCACGTTTGTAGCATCTAAGGCCTTTTTAAGAAAGCAGTCTGCATGATACTATGACGAGGTCACAGCAGGATCACACCCGAAGAGTGAAGAGATGAACAAAATTAGAAACAAACTTCCTCTTGGATTCTTCTAACCATTTTCCTCTTTGCACAAGGGACTTAAATAGGGAGCAGATGTTAATGGAAAATACCACCCATTTTCACTTTTATAAAAAAGCCTCACCAAAATATAAAAATGAAGTGGAGGTCATTGAGATCCCCCCCCACTATCCAGTGAGAGTGCTATGGTGATATAAACACCACTACTTGCGCCTTGACTGACATCCCGCTCTAGAGCCTGTCTATAAAGCAGGATATCAGTCATGGTGCTCGAAGCGCTATCACAGCACACTCACCGAGTACAGCATGGAGGGATCACTGCCAAGGTGACTGGGAGGGAGCTGCTGCACACGCAGACCATCACACGTTTAAGCAGTATTTACTTGCATATTACCTCTATGGCTGCAGGTAACTATGGTTTGATTTCTTTTCTGTTTTTTTTTTATGATAAACTAATTGGCATTTCACTAGAAAAGTCGGGCAGCAGGTAATAACAGAGTGCCTCATGCCACTGCTGCTCTGCTCTCCATAAGCAAAACAGAAAACCGTGAAATGGGGAGAATACCAGGTGTATTCACTGTAGATCAAACAACAAGAAATGGGAAATTCCAAACTAGGGGAAAAGGGGGGCTTCACAGATCTTTATAGCCAATGAGTTGGGCTCCTACACAATACTGATGGCCTCCTACTCACTGACTTTGTATTTTGAGCTATGCTCCTTTTTTGATATATCCCATAAACGTGGATGGCCGTGCAGCAATGCTGAGGACCATGTGACACAAGGGCGGTCATGCAGGTGAGCAGAGGAGCACGCAGCACGATGATGGCCGGGCAGGGGAACAGGAGAGAGCAGGGAGCGGGACACTGGTGCTACACTTATTATCATTTGCTCTGATATATAACAAACTGTACATTATTTACATTGGTGATTATACTATATCTGCTTTCTTTTTTTAAAGGGAACCTGTCAGGTGCAATATGCAGCCAGATCCACGAGCAGATCTGGGTGCATAGTGCTAATCCCTGTCTAACCGTCCCTGTATACACTAACATAGATAAACAGATCTATAGAAAAAGTATTTCTAAAGATCTTATATCGTATGCTAATGAGTGAGGGGACTAGTCCCCTGGGCGTTAGTTCCCCTGCCTAATCGGCCCCCATTAGCATGTTAGTACGCCCCTGTGGGCATGCTAACATGCTAATGAATGTGCAGCATCAGAGGATGATCTCACTCGTCTCTCCGCCGTCATCGTGTCAGACGCTGGATTTCGGCTCAGTGCGCATGAACCCGGAGATTCTGTCATGTGCACTACTTCAGTTTGAAGCCAGGACGAGTACACCCGGCTTCATAGTGCGCATGACCAAAACGATGCGATGATGATGCGATGGCAGCGGAGAGGTGAGGGAGATCATACTCTGACGCCGCGCATTCATTAGCATTTTAGTACGTCCATAGGGGTGTACTAACATGCTAATGGGAGCGACTAGCAAGGGAAGCAACGCCCTTGGGGCTAGTGCCCTCGCTCATTAGCATACGTTAAAAGATCTTTAGAAATACATTTTTTAAAGATCTCTTTATCTATGCTAGTGTATACAGGGACGGTTAGGCAGGGAATAGCAATATACACCCAGAACTGCTCGTGGTTCTGGGTGCATATTACACCTGATAGGTTCCCTTTAAGGGATATGGCTTACTATATACCTGTGCATCTATATTATAGAAGCTTAAAGGGAATCTGTAAGTAGGAACAACCCTCCTAAGCTGTCTATATGGGCACGCAGGTCATAGGATGCTGAATATAATGATATCTTCATACCTGCGATCTGATGTCTTATACTAGAGAAATCCATATTTTTTCCTTATATGTAAATGAGCTGTTCCAGGCTATGGGCCAGACACTGATCTGCAAGAGATTCTGCCTTCAGAGATTATTATAAATACAGTGGTTACGGAAAGTATTCAGACCCCTTAAAATTTTTCACTCTTTGTTTTATTGCAGCCATTTGGTAAATTCAAAATTGGTTCATTTTTTTCTCATTAATGTACACTCTGCACCCATCTTCATAGAAAAAAAACGAAACAGAAATGTAGAAATTTTTGCAGATTTATTAAACAATAAAAATTGAAATATCACATGGTCATAAGTATTCAGACCTTTTGCTCAGTATTGAGTAGAAGCACCTTTTGAGCTAGTACAGCGATGAGTCTTCTTAGGACTGATGCAATAAGTTTTTCACCCCTGGATTTGGGGATCATCTGCCATTCTTCCTTGCAGATCCTCTCCAGTTCAGTCAGGTTGGATGGTGAACGTTGGTGGACAGCCATTTTAAGGTCTCTCCAGAGATGCTCAATTGGGTTTAGGTTAGGGCTCTGGCTGGGCCAGTCAAAAATGATCACAGAGTTGTTCTGAAGCCACTCCTTTGTTATTTTAGCTGTGTGCTTAAGGTCATTGTCTTGTTGGAAGGTGAACCTTTGGCCAAATCTGAGATCCAGAGCACTCTGGAAGAGGTTTTCTTCTAGGATATCTCTGTACTTGGCCACATTCATCTTTCCTTCAATTGCAACCAGTCGTCCTGTCCCTGCAGCTGAAAAACACCCCCATAGCATGATGCTGCCACCACGTTTCATTGTCGGTATTGTATTGGGCAAGTGATGAGCAGTGCCTGGTTTTCTCCACACATACCGCTTAGAATTATCACCAAAACGTTCTCTCTTTGTCTCATCAGACCATAGAATCTTATTTTCCATAGTCAGGGAGTCCTTCATGTGTTTTTTTGCAAACTATGCGGGCTTTCATATGTCTTGGACTGAGGAGAGGCTTCCGTTGGGCCACACTGCCATAAAGGTCTGACTGGTGGAGGGCTGCAATGATAGTTGACTTTGTGGAACTTTCTCCCATCTCTCTACTGCATCTCTGGAGCTCAGCCACAGTGTTGTTGGGGTTCTTCTTTACCTCTCTCACCAAGGCTCTTCTCCCATGATTACTCAGTTTGGCTGGGCGGCCAGGTCCAGGAAAAATTCTGGTGGTCCCAAACTTCTTCCATTTAAGGATTATGGAAGCAACTGTGCCCTTAGGAACCTTGAGACACTGCAGAAATTATTTTGTAACCTTGGCCAGATCTGTGCTTTGCCAGATTTCTGTCTCTAAGCTCCTTGGGAAGTTCCTTTGACCTCACGATTCTCCTTTGGTCTGACATGCACTGTGAGCTGTGAGGTCTTATATAGACAAGTGTGTGCCTTTCCAAATCAAGTCCTATCAGTTTAAACACAACTGGACTCCGATGAAAAAGTAAAACATCTCAAAAAGGATCATAAGGAAATGGAAAACATGTGACTTAAATATGAGTGTCTGAACAAAGCGTCTGAATACTTATGACCATGTGATAGTTCAGTTTTTCTTGTTTAATAAATTAGCAAAAAATTTCTACATTTAATTTTTTTTCTGTCAAGATGGGTGTAGAGTGTACATTAATGAGAAAAGAAATTAACTTTGTTTCATTGCAGCCATTTGGTAAATTCAAAAAAGTGACAAATTTAAAAGGGCTCTGAATACTTTCTGTACCGACGGTATAATGGGGTGTTACCAGTGTGATATATGACGGCTGCTCTCTGCAGAGCTGTGTATGATTATAACTGACACATCTGCAGGTCTCTGACAGGGCTTCAGCTTCCATCTCACCATTGTTGCAATACAGCAGAGCTGTGACAAGCTCCAGCTACTGTGTTTGTAAGAAGACAAAGTTTAGTTCTACTGTTCTATGTTAGTTACATGTCTCACACTGGTATAACGCTGCTTTTTTAAAAAATAAAAAAAAACCCGAGGCAGAATCTCATGCAGATCAGTATCCGGCCCATAGCCTGGAACTGTTCATTACATACATAGAAAAAAATGTGGATTTCTCTAGAACAGGACATCGGATCGCAGATATCAAGGTATCATTTTATTCAGATTCCTATACCCTACATGTTGAAACAGATGGCTTAGGAGGGTTGATCTAACTGTCAGATTACCATTAATTGGTTAGTCCATTTTTTCTGGTCCATTTTTTATACCTAAACAAGCTTATGTCCGTTAGTGCTCATGTTGTGTTACTGGTAAGGGTCTAAAGGGTTAAGAGCTGTGAAGCCCACTTTCTCTCTTTTTACAGTATAGTAAACATTCATTATATATTTTATATTAAGTATAAATATTTTTGATACAACTGAGTAGCTTTTTAATATCCTCTTTCTTTTAGGTTGTTTTATGTACATATAGCTGTGTTCTAAAGTTTACATACACTGGCATATTATTTGCTTTCTTGGCCTTTCTTCGGAGAATATGAATGATAACACAATCTGTTTTTCCACTCATGGTTGGGTGAAGCCATTTATTGTCAATCTACTGTGTTTTCTCTTTTTAAATCATAATGACAACCAAAAACATCCAAATCACCCTGATCAAAAGTTCATACACTTGGGTTGAACGGCATTCGTTGCATTGTGTTGTGTGACGGATGCAACGGATGCAACGGTTGCATATAGTGGCACAACGGATGCAACGGATCATACAAAACAACGGAAATTTTTTTTTTTTTTTTATTTTTTTTTTCTTCTTTACAGATTTTACAGGCAGCAGACTATTGTGATCGCTCTGACATGCCGGCGGCCGGGCACTCAGCTGAGCGCTCTCACATGGCGGCGGCCGGGCGCTCAGCTGAGCGCTCACACATGCCGGAGGCCGGGCGCTCAGCTGATCGTTCGGCCGCCGAGAATGTGTGCAGGGGCGGAGTGTGGAGTCGGTGGAGCCGAGCAGGCCATGGCGCTGAGGACAGGTGAGTGTGTGTGTGTGTGTACATACAAGCGGAGTGGAGTGCGGGAGGGGGCGGAGCCAAGCGGGGAAGTGTCGGGCTCCCTGCACACGTAGCGAGGGTAAATATCGGCAAAGTACTTTGCTTGGTTACCCGATATTTACCTTGGTTACGAGTGCAGGGAGCCAGAGAGAGTATGCACAGTGAAATCCTACAGATTGCGCTGCTCAAAAAAAGTTATATGCTGCGTTCCTCCCGCCCGGCGCAGCGTCAACATAACGATGCTGCGTCGATGAGCGGATGCAACGCTGACACTTGCGTTAAAGTGCGTCGTCCATACAAGTCTATGGAGAATAGCGCAGTGCGTTAACGAACAGCGCTATTCTAAATAGTGACGGACTGCGCTGAACGCAAGTGTGAAAGTACCCTAACATGCACAGAAGTTGAAACAAATGGGTTTCAGTGGCTAATACCTGTGACCTGTTTGGTTGTAATCATTGTGGGTGCATAAAAGCTGAGTGAGTTTCTGGATCCAGACAGACTCTTGCAGCTTTCATCCAGGCAATGACATTTTTGGATTTTAAGTTATGGGGAGAGCAAAAGAATTGTCAACGGCTCTACAGGAAAAGATAGTTGAACTGGAAAGGGATACAAAAAGATAGGAAGGAATTGATAATGGCAGTATGCAGTGTTCAAACTGTGATTAACAAATGGAAAATCAGGGGCTCTGTAAAAACCAAACCACAATCAGGTGGACCAACAAAAATGTTGGCCATAACTGCCAGGAAAATTGTTTAGGATGCAAAGAAAAACCCACACATAACATCAGGTGAAATACAAGACTCACTGAAAACTAACGATGTGGCTGTTTCAAGATGCACAATAAGGAGGTACTTGAAGAAAAATGGGCTGCATGGTTGAGTCGCCAGAAGAAAGCCATTACTGCGCAAATACCACAAAGTGTCTTGCCTACAATATGCCAAACAGCACAGAGACAAGCCTCCAAACTTCTGGAACAAGGTAATTTGGAGGGACGAGACCAAAATCGAACGTTTTGGCCACAACAATAAACGTTATATTTGGATAGGTGTCAACAAGGCCTATGATGAAAGGAACACTATTCCTACTGTAAAGCACAGAGGTGGAATGTTAATGATGTGAGGATGTGTGAGCTACAAAGGCACTGGAAACGTGGTCAAAGTTGAAGGAAAGATGAATGCAGCACGTTATCAGCAAATACTGGAGGCAAATTTACACTCATCAGCCCAGAAGCTGCACTTGGATGTTCCAACATGACAACGATCCAAAACACGATGACAAGTTGACCTTCTATCGGCTAAAGAAGAACAAAGTGAAGGTTCTGGAGTGGCCATCTCAGTCTCCTGACCTTAATATCTTTGTGCCACTCTGGGGAGAACTCAAGCATGCAGTTCATGCAAGAAAGCCCAAGAATTTACAGGAACACTGGAGGCTTTTTGTCAAGAAGACTGGGCAGCTTTACCTAAATCTGAGAAAATAAAGAGCCTCATCCACAACTACCACAAAAGACTCCAAGCTGTCACTGATGTTAGAGGGGGCAATACATGCTATTAAGAACTGGGGTATTAAATTTTGATCAGGGTCATTTGGAGGTTTTTGGTTGTCATGATTTAAAAAGAGAAAACACAGTAGTTTGACAATAAATGGCTTCACCCAACCACTAACCATGAGTGGAAAAAACGTTTGTGATATCATTCATATTCTCTGAAAAAAGGCCAAGAGACCAAAAAAATTGCTGGGGTATGTAAACTTTTGAACACAACTATATGTGGGGTTTCACCAATAAAGTGATAGTGTGAAGGCTATACATTTGCAATACACGTCTAATACATAGTGAAAAGATCGCTTAAAGAGAATAGCCTGATCACCAACACTAAAATATAGTAGTCCCTGCTTTAAAGTCTACCGGTAGATTGCAACCTATTGTATGGCCGCTACTAAACATTTGCATTTGGCAGTCAGAAAGCTAAAAAGAAATATGAGTTACACTTAAAGGGAACCGGTTAGGTCCTGTATGCTGCCAGAACCAAGAGCGGTTCTGGGGGCAAATTTCTAATCCCTGCCTAACTGTCCCAGCATCTAGTAGCATGCATAAATAGATCTTTAGAAAAAGTATTTCTAAAGAACTTTTATGATATCCTAATGAGGCCAGGGACTAGTTGCAACGGCATAACTAGCACGTAAGCTTACATAGAAGACAAGTGGCCAGAGGCAGGTAGTCTTCCAATCAGTGCAATGGTCTTTGTTGACTGTATAGAATTACTGTGCAATATTTCTAAAGCCACGTGCACACTGAGTATTTGGGGAGGTTTTTACCTTAGTATTTATAATCCAAAACCAGGAGTGGATAAAAAAAAAATACATACGGTAAGTGTGTCTGGTTTTAATCCCCCATATGGGATTTGTTACTAATATTTTCTTAACAAAAGTATTTATTTTAGCTCGGACAGGACTATTATCTGTAAAACTGCATGCGAAGAAATATGAAAAATAAAAGGCTATTACAAGGTACTTCCAGTTGCACTAAAAAAAGATGAAAGTCTTAAAAAAAAAAAAAAAAAAAAAAAAAAGTATCATATCTGAAAAAAGTAACAAATACTTTGTCAGTGATGAGAAAACACCACTCGCATAAGTCTCAACGGTTGCACAAAATTCCATTGGCCTGCAGCCTCCACTCCAAGACACCACGGAGAACTTGCTCATCAGTTTCTACAACTGCACTCAGATTTGGGGCTCATGGCTTGAATTCTATTTGTCGGTCGCCCCAATAAAAGTGGATGTAAAAAAAATCAATGATCTCGCAACTTCCTTGGTCTCCATTTGCTTACATTTCAGAAAAAAAAAAATTACAGGTGTGACACTCAATGACACTTAACCACCGTTGCAGCACCTTTGGATTTTTCCAATGTTGCCTTTCATCCATCCATTCAAGCAAAAGAAAAAAAAAAACAAAAAAAAAAACAAAAACACCACCTCTTTCATGCCTCGAAGCTTCTACATACTTTCCCAATATTTTGGCAAATGAAAGAACTGACGTACACTGATCTATGCAAATAAACCATGTTATGGACATTGCACAACTTTCTTCCTGTCTGAGAATGATTCATTTCATACCTTGCCATGGGGGCATTGCTTGTCATAAGTCAATATGGAGACGTTACCTCTAGATTTTCTCCCAAGCAACACCATGAAAAACCTAAAAGCAGTTGCAGAACCGCTGGAAAAAAAATAATGAATATAATGCACCGCAATGTCAAAAAGACATTATTGTGGACATCTTCAGTCTTTTGTGAAGTAGGGCTCTATGAGGAAGGAGTTGACTCCTTTGAAACGCTCAGGATTGTATGTCCCAATTGCACCTGACATGTCTCCCTGTCTCCGTAAGTGATGCCACCCTGCTAGTCAGTGCCTATCTGCCAGACGGAGCATTTTCCAGCAGGGACTTTCCGTTGGTCAGCAACCGCAGCTCTCCATGCACACACGGCCCCTGGTCAGTGCTCCTGCCTGCCCGCAGCTAATCAGATCTCAAGATCAATCCTGCCTCGGCAGCCACTATCAACCTAATTTTAGATAAGACTACTTTTTACACACACACACACACAGCTGCTATTACATCTATATATCCACCTGTATCTAGTTTTTGTGGCATTTTCATCCTGTACTCCATAGCTCTGGATAATGTTCAGCCTCTGAACAGTACCATCTTCCCCACCAGACCTACAGCCAGTCCAGCTCACCACCTGTGGTTCATTTACCAGACATAAGGCCAGGTCACACAACCTTACCAGCCCACCTTGTGCATTTACCCCTGCACGGCAGGATTCACGGACTGATCAGTCACCCCCTTCTACATGTAGAACAACATATCGGTCCTATACCAGTTCCTCCATTAGGAGCCTGCAGACCTCTGCAGCCTACATATAAAAGGCAAGGCCTCCCTATTGCGCCATTATATACAAATATTCCATACCGGTGTATGTTTATTTAGCACTTGTTTTCAGTTATTGGAGTCATTTTCTTCAGTTCAATTTCTATTTCTCACAGGGTATATCCTGCATCTTTTAGTCTTTTTAATGTCAGCTCAAAAACCCTTCCCCTGCATCTTCCTTCAGGTAATTGACCAGTTATTTGTGTTCTGCTCCCTATGGTAGTACGGTAGTTTTTTAGTAAATTTATGGAGCTATTCAACATACATTGAACAAAAATGCAATAAGGGACTGGACAAAGAAGACATAATATAAAGAACAAGCCACATTTATCCTTCTCCGGGCTTTAATCATCTTTTATGACCTTTTCTCAGTTTATTCCAGAGTGACACATATCTCCTTGTATTGTCTACAGTGACTGTACATATAAGATTGTATATTCTAGGAACTTTCAGTTCTACTGTAGGCACTGTACTAATCCAGAATGCGTGTAATTATAGGACCTTAGCTAAGGTGTGTAAGGATCTGTTCACAGGTGGCTTTTCTGCACCATTTTTGCTGCATTTTTTATGCAGTGTGTTTGGTGCGCAAAATAGGCAGCGTTATATAGTACCAGCACGATCTATGAGATTTTAGGAAAGAAAACAGTTTTTAAAGTGCAAAAACAATACAAAAGTTTATTAAGACACAAGGTGAACATCCATGATCAATAAAAAACATGTTAAAATACTAGGACCGGGCCCCTCATGTATATCAATAGGGATTCATGATGTGAAATACTTGGATATCAGTATATAAAAACTCCATATTGGAGTATGTCCATGCTGGACACATCACAGAATCCTATATACAATATGATGGCATACAGAAAGTAACAGGATAGATTATCTACCAAAAATAATGGTAAGGTTGAGTATAGAGCCCAGTCACTGCAGTAATCTCAGAAAAACGACCCAACCCCCCCTCCCCCGTTTGTCCGTAAGTCCAGCCATGGATATATTCACCAGAATGGTGAGCGATGATTTCAAACAGATTCCAACCAGATGCAAACACGATAACTAGACCCGATCAAAGAGGGCGGCTCTGGATGAACTGCAGCGATTTCGTGATATTGTCATCAAACAGGCAGACATGGGGGGGAATATTGTTGTACTATCTAATGAGAAATATGAATGTGAGGTACTGAGACAGTTGCGGGACAAGGAGACTCCCCTGGTTGTGTTTTCCGGTGAACTCACTGCAATTCTAAAAAGGGTTCTTGAGATGGGTCTCATCAACAAGAAAATGTTTGAAGGGCTGTGTAAGAAACATCCCAGGATAACCACGTTTTATATTTTGCCCAAAATCCACAGGGATGCCATGAACTCGCCCGGACGTCCGATTGTGTCCGGCATAGAGGGCTTGTGTGATCCTATTTGTAAATTTATAGATCATTTAAAATCCTTGGTGGAGACACTGCCCTCTTATGTATGTGACACTACGGACGTCCTGCGGCACATTGATGGCATCTTTGTGGAAGACGACATGACCCTAGTTGCAGCCGATATGGAGAGCCTCTACACTTGTATATCTCATGAAGACGGAATTCGGGCAGTCTGTTTCTTCCTTGAAGTGGCTGGTAGGGGTGGCAATTTGGGCGAGCTGATAAACGAGCTGCTCCGGTTTGCCCTGTCTCAACTTTTTTTTCTTCAAAGACAACTTTCACCTACAGCAGCGTGGCACTGCCATGGGCGCGGCTTGTGAGCCCTCGTACGCCGGTCTCTTTCTCGGTTACTGGGAGAGGCTGGTTTTTGGTGACGAGGGCTCCGGGCTTTGCGCCCATGTGCAGTGCTGGTTGCGATATATAGATGACATGTTCTTTGTGTGGCAGGGCTCTGTCGAGCAGCTCGATCAGTTTATGGGGCAAGTAAATACAAACAACTTCAATATCAAATTGACTGACAAGAGCCGCAGATGCAGCATCGACTTTCTGGACATAATGAATACTGTTGGATGACAGAGGGTTGATCCAAACATTTTCCGTAAGGATACGTCCGGTAATGCACTGCTGCAAGCCTCATCTGCCAATAACCCTTCTACAATTCGCTCCATCTCAACCGGTCAGTATTTCAGGATGAGACGGATTTGCCTGTCCAACACGGATTTTGAGGCTCAGTCGGGTGACCTTAGGGATCGTTTCCGTGAGAGGGGTTACAGTGGTAGGAGCATCCAGTTTGGCTACAATCGTGCCAAAAGGACTTCCCGGGTGCAATTACTAACAGGTACCTCTAAAAAACGGGAACAAAAAGATTGTGCAGTGAGGTTCATCGTAACATACAACCAGGAGCGGGAAAAATCACGGACACTGTGTGCAGTCTGTTTTTAACATTGCAATGGGCAGGCGACATTACAATGACATCTAAACCAGGCCTAATATTTACAAATTATTTGGGGTGTAAGCAAAAATGCATAAAAACTACACATTTACACAGCATTTTCGCTGCAGAAAAATCTGCTGCAAATACTTAATATGTGCCATAGCTTTACTGTAATTTAGCCTTCGCCCCTCCCAGCCATTCTTATAGTATAGTGAACCTTGCTGGTAGATTTTCCTATATGGAGAAGATGTAACAATACAAGTTGCTCCTCCTGTTACAATGGCTTCACGAGTAGTTCTCCTTTCTAAACACTTAGAATAATTCGGATTGTTTTACAGCATTGATGAGAATGTAAAGCAGAGGTCATACCTTCTCAGGGAAATCCTGAAAACAGGATAGCTTTGAAGACAGCTGCACATGACCTTCCTGTACAGCTGGGGACGGCTATGGAGAGGTCCCTACTATGTGATAAATAGGGGGGCTACAAGAGTTTGAGATGGAAAATAATTACTGTTAATACGAGCTTATTATATGGACATGTGCTGCCCGTGCCCATACCTGGACCACATACAGACAACACTTGGACCAATGTGACTGACTAGGATTGTTCTGATGGTTATCGGTGTGAAACAAAATCGCAGCTTGCAGTAGTCTCCTGCATTTTGGATAAGAATCGCCTTATCAAGTCAATGAGCGAGCAAATAAAAAAATATTGGATCCCACACGGACCATCCGTAATGCGACCGATTTTTACTTTATTAACATAGGAAACTGTATTTGGTGGTGTAAATGTTGAGCGCTGAAGTATAAAAACGGACATCATATTGATGTTAAAGGGAACCTGTCAGCTGCAATATGCAGCCAGTATCACGAGCAGTTCAGGGTGTATATTGCTAATCCCTGCCTAACCGTCCCAGGCTATAGTAGCATAGATAAGAGATCTTTAGAAAAAGTATTTCTAGAGAGCCTTTATGATATGCTAATGAGTGCAGGGACTAGTCACAAGTCCATAATTTAACCCCGACTAGTCTGTCCCCTTAGCATTTAGCACGCCCAGGGGGGCATGCTAACATGCTATTTAATGCCCATTGCCCAACGTCATCAGCAGTGACACACATACCTGTGTCCGTTGTCACTGCTTCAGAACGATGAGTTTAGGGTCAGTGCGCATGATCAGAAGTCCCAGCACTTCCAGTCATGTGTTTGGTAATCAAGGAAGGGGGGGGGATAAGGAGACCTGACAAGCCAGTCTGGCTGCCAGTGAGGGGACCTATAGCTGCAATGCCCCTTTGGGAAATATTCAAATTGTCTCTCCAGGAAAGGAGACAAACTCTAGCGCCACTTATTGGAAGTAGCAATCCTAAAAGTCAAAAGTGGCCTTTTAACAAGCCTTTTCATATGACCTAGGATTTATGCCAGATCAGAATCCCAATCCTAGGTCATATGAAAAGGCTTGTTAAAAGGCCACTTTTGACTTTTAGGATTGCTACTTCCAATAGGTGGCGCAAGAGTTTGTCTCCTTTCCTGGAGAGACAATTTGGTAATAAGTGCACATTTGCCACATCCATCATATCACTGTTGCCTTTTATATACGGTCTAGTGAGTAACTAATATACGGTGCTAATTCATTAGTGCGCAAGCATAGCAGAGACGCCTGTATCACTTCCTGTATATACATGCACAAGGAATGGGCAGCCGCCTCCACAGCATGCATTTGACTAGATAAATCAGAGGTCTCAAACAGGCAGCCCGCAAGTGGCCCGAGGCTGCTTCTTGCGGCCAGCAACCCCCTTGATCATCGCGGCCGGTACAGAGGCCGCAGCAGTCAGCGCTTTATTTCAGATGATTTGCAGTCACTTGACTCTGCGCAGCGCATCTGAATAAAGTGCTGACTGACGGAGGACAGCGAGGTGAGACAGGTGGCTTTGTATCCTGTGGCCCCCAGGCAGAGTTCTGGGGACCGCAGTGTCCAGGCTGGCAGCCACACTTTTCAGGCTGCCGGCAGTTAAATCCACTCCTGCACATCACGTTCTCTGCCGAGCGCTGCATCCAAGGCAAATTCATCTGTGGGTTTAGCTAGCGCGCCGTGTGCGGAGCTCCCAACCCACAGATGAAGACAGGAGCCGAAGCACCAACATCCCGCTGAGCTGTATGTTCCCCCAGAACTGCCTTTATAACCCCCAAAACTGTCTGATCCCTAACTGCAGTGCTGCCTGTATACCTCCCCCCAGGACTGTCTGTCCACCTAAACCCCGATGCTGCCTGTATACACTACAGAGCCGTCTATCCCCCCCAACCCCAGCACTGCCTGTATACCCCCCAGAATTGTCTGTCAACCCAAATCCCAGCACTACTTTTTTCCCCCCCGAATTGTCTCTTCCCCCAACCCAAACACTGCCTGTATACCCCCAAGAACTGTCTGTCAACCCAACTGCAGCACTGCCTGTATACCTCCCCAGAACTGTCTGCCACCCCCAACCCCAGCACTGTCTGTATACCCTCAGAACTATGTGTCCCCCACCCCAGTGCTGTATACCCCCACAGTTGTATCTTCCCCACCCCAGGGTGGGTGTGTGTGTGTGTGTGTGTGTGTGTGTGTGTGTGTGCATACATACATATTATATATATTATATACACACACACACACACACACACACACACACACATACATACATAGTATGTGTGTATGGCACAATAGGCGAGACTACTACAGGGCATTGCTACAAGAAGAGGATGAAGAAGAGGATCAGAAAAGGGGACTAAGAGAACCAGCATTGGCACATTTGTAAAAGGCACATTACTACAGGATGAGATGGGGATCAGGATGGGGCACATTGCTACAGGATGGGGGACTTTTCGACAAGAAGGGGAACAGGATGGGGTACATTACTAAAAGATGAGGACCAGGATGGACAAATTACTACAAGATGTTGCCCAAAATTACTACATGGTGCTCATTGTAATATTACTTACAAGAAGGGGACAAAATGTAAAAAAAAAAAAAAAAAAAAAAAAAAAAATTAAAAATAAAGCATGATTTTTATTCACCCTTTTTATATAATAAACAAAAAAGTGCATGTTTGTTATAATAAACAAGCAAAATGTGTTCAAAAACAGTGATCCAAAGTAGTAAAGAGAAATAATTGGTGCAACTAAAAATGTCACTTGGTCCTGCAAAGAATGCAGCCCCCAAATTATTAATTTTTCTATATGCGGCCCATATACCCAGCTGAGTTTGAGACCCCTGAGATAAATTAAGGTAATTAAATAGAATACATCAGATCAGCATGCTTTGAACTCCTTGCAGCCCCTGACCCTGATGAAACTGCCTATGGACGATACATGTGGGTTGTACCCCATCTGGTATTGACTTACGTTGGATTCTTGTGTATGGTATTTTTTTTACCTTAATTTTGCTCATTGGTGGTGCCAATTTTATATATCTCTCAGCATTAGATTTTTTTTTCATGTATTTCATCCTTTTATACATGCTTAATAGTATGATATGTACTAATTGTCCTACATATATCTAAGCTAATGCTCAGTAAGTGCACACAAGTCTCAAATTCTGTAGTGTTCAACACCAGTAGAACTTCAGGACTTGTTCATTTTCCTATAGGCACCTTATTCACCAATGCTATAGGTATATATTCAGATTTGACATGAGGTTTTTAAACGGATGCTGATGGGGAAACAAGTTCCTATCGGGACTTGGCCAAAATGTTCTATGGCCATTCTTAAGTGCCTTTTAGTTATTTTTAACCGTTTATATCCGCTTGTAATTCTTTTAAGTATAGTATATTTTAAGATGATCCCTTTTGAGCATGCATACCTCTTTTTGTTGCTTTAAATACGCCCCCATATTTGTTATTCCAACACGACCACTCTTTTTTTAAGTTGTGCCCCCCTTCAAAAGGTTTAGAAGGTGTCTCTTGTGAGCTGAAGGCCTCCCGGTGATAACATTGCTCCTTACACACACACACACACATACACACACATACACACACACACACACACACACACCTTTTATTTGGTTGTGATTGCAGGGTATTACTTTGATGCCCAATGGGACAGGGCAGCAAAATTCAGCGAAGATGCTACTACGTAGGTTGGGTGCAGGTAAATGCAGTGACGGAAACAGTTAAGTGGAATCAGCTGTCACATGAAAGCCACAGTCCCCAGTGTATACGCAGGGGTGCGGCGTCTGACCCCACTGAGCTGGTATATATGGTCTCCACTATGGGGAGGCCAACAATATACTGATGCAAGAAAACACCCCTTATAAAGCACACAAATGTACCCACTCTTCACTACATGCTGTCATTTAATACAGTCATATGAAAAAGTTTGGGCACCCCTATTAATGTTAACCTTTTTTTCTTATAAAAATTTGGGTTTTTGCAACAGCTATTTCAGTTTCATATATCTAATAACTGATGGACTGAGTAATATTTCTGGATTGAAATGAGGTTTATTGTACTAACAGAAAATGTGCAATCCGCATTTAAACAAAATGTGACTGGTGCAAAAGTATGGGCACCTCAACATAAAAGGGACATTAATATTTTGTAGATCCTCCTTTTGCAAAAATACCAGCCTCTAGTCGCTTCCTGTAGCTTTTAATGAGTTCCTGGATCCTGGATGAAGGTATATTTGACCATTCCTGTTTACAAAACAATTGCAGTTCAGTTAAGTTTGATGGTCGCCAAGCATGGACAGCACGCTTCAAATCATCCCACAGATTTTCAATGATATTCAGGTCTGGGGACTGGGATGGCCATTCCAGAACATTGTAATTGTTCCTCTGCATGAATGCCTGAGTACATTTGGAGCGGTGTTTTGGATCATTGTCTTGCTGAAATATCCATCCCCTGCGTAACTTCAACTTCGTCACTGATTCTTGCACACTATTGTCAAGAATCTGCTGATACTGAGTTGAATCCATGCGACCCTCAACTTTAACAAGATTCCCGGTGCCTGCATTGGCCACACAGCCCCAAAGCATGATGGAACCTCCACCAAATTTTACTGTGGGTAGCAAGTGCTTTTCTTGGAATGCCGTGTTTGGTGACTCTGTTTGTGGCGTGCTTGCAGAAACGGCTTCTTTCGCATCACTCTCCCATACAGCTTCTCCTTGTGCAACGTGCGCTGTATTGTTGACCGATGCACATTGACACCATCTACAGCAAGATGATGCTGCAGGTCTTTGGAGGTGGACTGTGATTGTCCTTGACTGTTCTCACCATTCTTCTTCTCTGCCTTTCTGACATTTTTCTTGGCCTGCCACTTCTGGGCTTAACAAGAACTGTACCTGTGTTCTTCCATTTCCTTACTATGTTCCTCACAGTGGAAACTGACAGTTTAAATCTCTGAGACAACTTTTTGTATCCTTCCCCTGAACAACTATGTTGAATAATCTTTGTTTTCAGATCATTTGAGAGTTGTTTTGAGGAGCCCATGATGCCACTCTTCATAGGAGATTCAAATAGGAGAACAACTTGCAAGTGGCCACCTTAAATACCTTTTCTCATGATTGGATATACCTGCCTATGAAGTTCAAAGCTCAATGAGGTTACAAAACCAATTTAGTGCTTTAGTAAGTCAGTAAAAAGTAGTTAGGAGTGTTCAAATCAAGAAATTGATAAAGGGTGCCCATATTTTTGCACCGGTCAAATTTTGTTTAAATGCGGATTGCACATTTTCTGTTAGTACAATCAACCTCATTTCAATCGAGAAATATTACTCAGTCCATCAGTTATTAAATATATGAAACTGAAATAGCTGTTGCAAAAACCCAAAATTGTTATAAAGAAAAAAGGTTAACATTAAGGCTAAGTTCACATTTCCGTTGATTTGTATCAGTCACATGCGTCGCTTGACGCATGTGACTGATGCGCTGTTCAACGCTGTACAACGGATGACAAAGAACAGAATTCTTTGTCGGATTCCGTTGTGTGCGGGGGGCGGAGTTCGGGGGCAGAGCCGAGCGGGGGGCGGGGCCAGGCGCTGAGGATGTCAGTGGAAGTGCTGCGGTCTGCATGGCTGGGGACAGGTGAGTATCTGTGAGTGAGTGTGTGTATGTGCATGTATGTATGTATGTATGTATGTGTGTGCACATGCAAAGTGCGGGAGGGGGCGGAGCCGAGCGGGGGGCGGGGACAGACGAGGGTGTCAGTGGCAGTGCTTGTCTGCATGGCTGGGGACAGGTGTGTGTGTGTGTGTGTGTGTGTGTGTGTGGACATACATGTGCGGAGTGCGGGAGGGGGCGGGGCCGAGCGGGGAAGTGTCGGCCTCCCTGCACACGTAACCAGCCTAAATATCGGGTAACAGCAAAGCACCCGATGTTTACCTTGGTTACCCGATATTTACCTTGGTTACGGGCCTACACCGTTTAGCGCTGGCTCCTTGCACCGTAACCAGGGTAAATATCGGGTAACCAACCAAAGCTGGTGACGTGTGCAGGGAGCCAGAGAGCATGCGCAGCGAAATCCGACGGATCTCGCTGCTCAAAAAACGTTACATGCTGCGTTCCCCCCGCCCGGCGGTCAGTCGTTCCACGACTGATCAGTCGGGCGGAGGGTGCAACGCAGCATCATCAGTCACAATCCGCTGCTCATACAAGTCTATGGGAGCAGCGGAATCCGCTAAACGGATTCCGCTGTTTACAAGAGCAGCGGATTGTGACTGATAGATTTTAGCGGAAATGTGAACTTAGCCTAATAGGGGTGCCCAAACTTTTTCATATGACTATCTTTTAAACATATTAAGAAATATACTTTCCCAAGAAATGCAACAAGAACTAAATAACAAACCTTTTCGACATTAACGCTACGTGGAGGTGTCTCAATGAATTGTTAATTCTAATACATCAGAATCACCGCACAGATCAGCTAAAGAAAAAGCAGGACAAAAACAAAATTATATATATATATATATATATATATATATATATATATATATATATATATATATATATATATATAAAAAAAAAAAAACAATTACAGAATTTAGTAACCCCCCCACATAGCATTTTTTAATATATTGGCAAATAAAGTAATGTAAACATTGTCCATGGAAAAGATGTCTCTTGCCATTACAAACACTGACCGAACAATCAAAAGGAAACACATAGATCCTGTTTGCATAAAACCGTGCGGCTTAGACATCCCACAAAATTCCATGTCTTTCCACGAATTCTAATGGTTTAATGGAAACTACAGGAGAGAAGACTAAAAGCGATATAACAACACAGCTTCGAACCCTGCTGGTGGTGGGGCTACGGACACCGCAGAGAGCGGCCGGGCTACGTGTTCAGAAACACCTATTCATTACAATAGCAGTTACGGAAACAAGGTAACTCCGCCATCTCGGCTGTTTCTGTGGCCCAGCGCCAGTGATCGAAGTCTGGGAGGACTCATTTCCATCTCAGCCAGTAAAGAGGCCAACTTCACCATGAAGGCACTCAGTTGTTAGCTGCACCGCACTAGGACGGCAGATTTTATAGGAGCCATTAGATACGGTACTCAGCTCTTCTCCAACTCAAGATACTGGTAGTCATAGGTAGAAATTGTGGCCTAATTGATGGTTTAGTCAACACCACCACCACCACTTCTCGTAAAGGATTACTATCTTCTACTCAAGTGTGCCTTTTGTGTGTTCCTTGAAAGGGGTTTTCCAGGACGTTAATATTGTTTGCCTATCCCGGGAATAGGCCATTTTAGATCAGTGGTGTTTTTTTTCTTGGACACCTCATATCTCAAGTGATTTAATGCCTGCAGTGCTCCAGTGAGCATCACCTTGGGTTCATTGTTAAAGAAGCACCTCCATTAACTTTTTTATTCATTAAATGTGTGTATATGTGCTTGTAATGTCTTAATATATTTACCTACCGCTGAACCCTCTGGGTCCAGTGCCATTGTTCTCCTCTTCTGCATGACGTCAGCCCTCTGTAAACTCTCTGGGTCACCTAGCGCTCTGCTTGACCTGGAAATGACTTTTACAATGCAAGTCTATGGAGGGTCAGAACGAGGCTCCATAGACTTATATTACAAGAGAGACTTCCGGCTCACACATAGAATCAGCCGGCTACATGCAATTGTGGTGACGTCACCGAGAAGCGGCGCAGAACGCTGTGGGGAAACACACTACATTACATGCATGTACACACATTTAATGAATAAAAAACAATGGGCGTGCTTCATTAACCAGGTAAAGCACCTCAAGTTTGGTAGAGATGAAGCTTGATAATCCTGCAGTGTCCTCCATTGGCCTCCCTAACTTTTATCTGGTAGTTTCGCCAGAAGAAGAAAGATTAGACTAATTATGATTGCAGGGCGGAGCAGACTACAAATAATTAGATTGTCGTCTGTTACCATGGAAATGCATAAGCCATCATAAGTGCCATCTAAACAAAACAAAAGGGGATTTTTCTATTTGTCATATATTGGGGGAAGGAATACATTCTATAGTCAATGTGTACAAAGTTATTAAATTCCACCTGATGAAAAGCAGAGAATACAGTGGAACCTCGCTTAACGAGTAACCCAGTTAACGAGAATTTCGCTTAACAAGCAAAGCTTGCTGTAAATTTGTAACTCTGTTTACGAGAAAGCTTTGCTGTACGAGCAAAATACTCACCGCACACACTTCCGGTTCCGTACATCCACTGCGCTCTAACCTGCACTTGCAGTCCACACAAACACACACAAGCATGCACAAAACACAAACAAACACACATGCATGCACATACAGTATTATGCTCACCTTACCTTCTGTTCCATCGCCGGCCTCATGGTTCTTGTAGTTCGCCGATGCATTGCGATGAGAGAGGAATCCTCGCGGCGAACTACAGGACCCAGGAGGCAGACGATGGAATGGAAGGTAAGGTGAGCATAATATGTGTACCTTCCGTTCCATCGCCGGCCTCCTGGGTCCTGTAGTTTGCCGGTATAGGATGTGTATCGGCAGGCAGGAACTTCCGCTCTCAGCCTCTGATTGGCCAGCGCGCTGCCAGAGCTGGCCAATCAGAGGCAAGCAACTCCTGCCTTTGACGTCAGCGCTCTGGGTGCGGAAGTTCCTCCCTCGTCGTCATGGTTACCCGATACACAGCCCGTACTAGCGAACAGCAAGTCCCAGGAGGCCGGCGATGTAACGGAAGGTAAGGTGAGCATAATATGTGCGTCTGCGAGTTTGTGCGTGTTTGTGTGTGGAATGACACAATAGGGGACCAGGATGGGACATTTAACAAGTTGTGGAACGAACTGGGAAATGTTGCTTTGCTGAACGAGTAACTTGGTTATCAAGCACAGTTTCAGAACGGATTGTTCTCGTTAACCCAAGGTTCCACTGTACTTGCTTTGTCATTTTAAAGCAGAGCTACAGATCTAATAAGCGGATTCGCTGCATCGGGGTATGTGTCTTGGAAGATAGTCTCACCGTTTCATAGCCAAGCCACAATACTGCACACTGTAATTTGGATTTTTAGAAATTAAAGAATAAAATAAATTAAAAAATAAAACATCAGACAGACATATGGCGCCCAGATTGTAAACTATCAGCTCTGCAGAGCCACATCCAGAAGGCAATATGTACTCACACCAATAATAGAATCTCACTTTTTAACATTCCTGAAATAGTTTCCAATTTTCCCTCAGTTCCAGTCACTTAGAATCTTTTTCTGAGAGTAAAAATACATCATTCTTGCCTCTTGTAATGCGGTCGCCTCATTCACACACAGCTTTATATCCCAGCAATGCAAACGGCAAAAATAGACAGCCAAGAATATTGCCCCTTAATCTGGTTATGCAATATTTTGTCTAAAGTAGCAGCTGGCAGCAGAAGGGTGCACAAGAGATAGGATGGAGAGATATATAGATTACATTTCATTATTTATAGTGGAGTAACCTAAAGCCCAGCAATAGGCTGAGACATGGACGGTCAGCAGCAAAGGTCAGCTCGCAAAGACATCTGCATCATGTAATATAGCTGTATACGGAGTGACCTTTCTATGTATATGCACTTGGCAGATTTGTGTACCACGGTCCCATTTATGTGAATGGCACTTACAGAAATCCATGACCTTCCTTTACAAGTAACACTATACAGATGATAGGAGCCAATTATCAGACAGAAGAAACTCCTGCAACAGAATGTGCACTTGTGAATACACCCCTATTGTGCACATGCGAGCAGCTGCTACAATGTTTGCTGTCTGAATGTAGCCTGGCACTTGTGTAGGATGATCGAGGGCATCTAATTACATAAAGTTCACTCCTTAGCGAGGGGTGGAAATTCTAATTGAAAATCAGCAAATCAAGGTGCAGAAAAGGGGATATCATTAGCATGATGGGGGCAAAGGGTACAAAAGAGGATTATTACTGCTGTGAGAATTATTACTATTGTATGGGGGCAAAGGGGGACATTATTACTGTATGAGGCACAAATGGGGATATAATTATTGCATGCAGGCACAAACAGGGGTATACGATAATTATTTTATGTGGGCACAAACGGGGGACATAATTATTGTATGCGGGCACAAACAGGGATATAATTACTGTATGAGGCACAAACTGACATTATTATATGCGGGCACAAATGGAGACATTATTTTATGCAGGCACAAACTGGGACAATTATTTTATTTGGGCACAAAATGGGACATAATTATTGTATGTGGGCACAAAATGGGACATAATTATTGTATGTGGGCACAAATGGGGCATTATTGTGTGTGGGCACAATCTGTGACTTTGTTATTGTTAAGAGGCACAAACGGCGATATAATTATTGACACAAACATGGACATAATTTTATGGGGGTGGAAGGATAAATATTGTATGGACACTGCAAAGTGGTCAGGAATTCTTCACGGAGGAACAATAAGGACACAATTACTGTGTGGAGGCTTTGAGGGCACTCCTGAAGAGATTGGAAGGGTTAGTTGTGGGTGGTGGGGGATGAAATTATTATTGTGTAGGGCATCATTTGGTTTATTTACAGTTGGGTGAAAGCGTTGAGCCAAAAAGGTTTGTGTTTTACGTTCTGCAAAAACAAGACATGAATGGTATAAAGTGGTCATAGCCAAATGGATGAGACAGTGAAGAACAGGGGAAAGTAATGACTACGATCTGGGGTATATGGCTAAGTTCACATTTCCGTTGTTTTGCATCAATCACAAGCGTTGTTTGACGCATGTGACTGATGCGTTGTACAACGGATGACAACGGTGACAAAAGAAAAGAATTTCTTTGTTGGACTCCGTTGTGTGTGGGGGGCGGAGTTCAGGGCGGAGCTGAGGACATCAGTGCCGTGGTCTGCATGACTGGGGACAGGCGAGTGTGTGTGTGTGTGTGTGTGTGTGTGTGTGTGTATCTGTATGTACATGCGTGTGTACATGCGGAGTGCGGGAGGGGGCGGAGCGCGAGGGGGCGGAGCCGTGGAGCTGTGGACGTCAGTGCCGCGGGGACTGCAGGGCTGGGGACAAGTGAATGAGTGTGTGTGAGTGAGTGTGTGTGTGAGTGTGTGTGTGTCTACATGCGTGTGTGCATGCGGAGTGCGGGAGGGGGCGGAGCGCGAGGGGGCGGAGCGCGAGGGGGCGGAGCCGAGCAGGGCCGTGGAGCTGAGGACGTCAGTGCCGCGGCGACTGCAGGGCTGGGGACAAGTGAGTGAGTGTGTGTGTGTGTGTACACATGCGGAGTGCGGGAGGGGGCGGAGCCGAGTGGGGAAGTGTCGGCCTCCTTTGCACACTGTATCCAGGGTAAATATCGGGTAACTAAAAGCAAAGCACTTTGCTTGGTTACCCGATATTTATCTTGGTTACCAGCATACACCGCTTACCTCGGGCTCCCTGCACCCGTAACCACTGTAAATATCGGGTAACTAACCAAAGCGCATTACTTGGTTACCCGATGTTTATCCTGGTTACGGGGGCGGGGAGCCAGAGAGCGCATGCGCAGCGAAATCCTACGGATCGCGCTGCTCAAAAAACGTTACAGGATGCGTTGCTCCCGCCCGGCGGTCAGTTAAAAAACGACTGACCGCGACGCAGCGGATGCAACGCAGCATCATCAGTCACAATCCATCACTAATAGAAGCCTATGGGGAAAAACAGGATTCCTGCAAAATATTTTGCAGGATACCGTAATTCCTCAAGGCTACGGATTGTGACTGATGCAAAACAACGGAAGTGTGAACTTAGCCTTACTGGATTTATCGCTAATATTATAGAGTATACAAAGCATCTGTGAACAACTGATATGTACCACTATGTACACTATATGGTGGTAATATTGGGGTTACTACAGTTTGTTTTTCTGCAACGATTAGAATTGTGGTATCATATACGGTAGTTATTCTGTTAAAAAAGATGTGGTGGTAATATGTATTGCTGTTACTTCTGTTTCAGTTGTGTGGGTATTGGTGTCAGTATAGGAGGTTTTGTTCAGTAACAGTGCGGTGGTATATTTACTTGTATAGTGGTATTATGAGGTAAGTGATTGACTGTGCACTTTATATGCGTTTTTGATGGAGGGGGAATGTAACATATCCTCATAACAGACTCACATGTGCTCACACATAAATCAAAAACTTGATGATTATGCAGCCCGGATCCAAAATTGCCTCAGGACACTACTTACGCCTCTGCCTGACGTTATTATAGAAGGGCAGTGTTGCCTTAAACCCAGGAAAGCGCATGGAGTGCCCAAAATATAAACTGAATAGCTATTAAGAATAAAGCACTAAATACAAACCATGAGATACCACACAGCCCAGTGAGCCACAAATCCCACAGAAGTGAGGGGTATGGTATTAATAGGAGTAATATACAGTGACATTGTGCACTGCTTTTCTGGTTACTGCCTTAGGTTAATAAAAAGTTTCGCCTATAGTTTACTCATGGGAGATCTATTTGCATACCATATTTTAACCCATACCTAGGAACACATTACTTAATCTTTCGTTTCATAGCATAGCGTGAAAAAGACTGTATGAACCAAAGGCAAATGTTAAATAAAACTGGAAATAAACATTCAACTTGATAGGTGTGTAAAGTAATTTTTATTTTAAATCCCTATGTATTTAATGCAATAATCTACATTAATTTCTAATACCCTTTAATAAATTCCCTCTCCTTCCATAACTAAATAAAAAAAAAATTTAAACTTGCTTCCTTCTTTGACGATGCTGGGAAACAAGCGTCATCAGGAGACAGAGGCTGCTGTTACTGCCACAGCCCCTAACCCTCCCAGAACAAAGCATCATCAGTAGAGATGAGCAAACTTGAACTGTTCGTTTGAAAAATCAGTGTCCGAGTTCGGGTACTATATGTATGCTAACCTTTTGCTCGAGCATTGGGGTGCTCAGGTACACTCAGTGCTTGACCCAGTGCGAGCAGTCTCTGAATGCTCTCACTGGGGGTATATGTAGGTTTTTGGATGTAGTGTGTCAAAACTAAAAAAAACTCCCAAACAAAAAACGCTCTCCCTTCCCCGGAAGTGTTCTTTTTATGGCTGTCTGTACATGCGTGGAGAGCCGAACTGCTCAGTGACTTCCATTGGGGTTCAGATTAAGTCGGAGTTTCCAAACTAAAGACTTAAAGTATGGGTGAACCTGGCGAACCCCAACTTTCAGAGGTCCACTCATCTCTAGTAATGAACCAATACCAGAGAAGACCACACTGTTAATGTAATAGGATTACCTGGCATTCAGAGACCAGCACCACACCTGAGAGTGATGTCACTTGCAGAGGCGGCGCTGATCTCTGCATGCCGGGTATTCTGACAATGCGTACTGACCGTTCACTCTGCTCTGTTGCTGGCTCATTACTGCTGATCTGAGCTGGAAACAGAGAGAGCGCTGTCATTGTGCACATTGCACTGCACACAGGGACTAACCAAGCCTCTGAATGAGCATCACTGATGACACTTTGTTTCAGGGAGGGGACAAGGGCTTTGGCAATGAAAAGCAGCCTCTGTCTCCTGATGATGCTTTGAGTATTCCAGCATGCCCTGGGATTCTCAAATAAAGTGTCATCAAAAAAGGAAGTAGTAAAGGAAAAAAAAAAAAAAGAAGAGAAAACCAGTTAGGTAGTGTAATTAGGGAAGGACAAGGAATTAAAGTATATTAGAAAATAGTTTAGATTATTACATTAAAGAGATAGGGATTTAGGATGAAAATTACTTTGTATGTCTGACCACCCCTTTAAGAAACTATATAATAGACCGCAACAAAAACACAACCTAATATAACATTTCCACCTGCACACCAACCATGACTACGATCCCTCTTCATGGACCGACCACAAAATTAGGTAAAAGTCCAAAAACCAACATTTCCATATGTGCACACATTATAAGAGAAGCTGAGCCATGTCATTCCGCTGAAAGAAGAGATAACTGCGGTCATGGATATCGGTGGAAACTCCCTCCTCCTGCACAATACTGGAGCCGTGACATGAAACTAGCCTCACACAGATGTGGAATAGATCTGGACATTGTGCATGGAAGGTGAAATCAAGGGCGTGGGGATGCGTCCTACAGATCACAGCTTTCCACATGGTTCCTGAATACCAGAGGAAATCTGCCAAGCCTTTTGTGTTTACAGCGTTTGGAGGAAAAATACAGAAGGAAAAGAGCTGCAGATTGTATATGAATCTATAACTCTACGCTTTCAGCAGTTATGTGGCCACAATCACAATAGATTTCCATCTCTCCTACCTACTGGAGATTGTAGTAGACCCTTGTAAGTATCCTGTCAAGTCCTCTACTGAGCCGAATTATAAGAATCCACTACTGTATGTATGTAATATATAATATATCTATATATACATATACACACACACATACATACACACACACACATACATACACACACACATACATACACAAACTTTCTGGAGCGTAAAAGCTGTAGTGTAAACAATCAAGACGGGACAAAGAAGCTTAAGGCTATGTGCGCACGTGTGCGCTCTGTACCGCACACAAAAGGTCCGCTTCAGAGCGCAGCTGAACAGCTCCGTTCTGAAGCGCCTGGTGCCTGCAGAATTTGTGCGCTCTGCATGCTGCCTCTCCCTATAGACAGCATGCAAAGCACAGGAAAGAAGTGACATGTCACTTCTTAGAACGCACGCTTCGGGCAGCAGCTGAATCGCTGCGCTCTAAGACGCCACGTGCGCACGTCTCCTGCATAATCTTCATAGATTGTGCTGGGGACACAGGACGCATGCAGTTACGCTGCAGTGCAGAACGCAGGGTAACTGCATGCAATACGCACATGTGGGCACATAGCCTAAGGGGGGCTTTACATGCTACGACATCGCTAATGCGAACTCGTTGGGGTCACGGAATTGGTGACGCACATCCGGCCGCATTAGCGATGCCGTTGCGTGTGACACAGATGAGCGATTTTGCATCGTTGCAAAAACGTGCAAAATCGCTCATCCGTGACATGGGGGTCCATTCTCAAAAATCTTAACTGCAGCAGTAACGATGTAGTTCGTCGCTCCTGTGGCAGCACACATCGCTCCGTGTAACACCGCAGGAACGAGGAACCTCTCCTTACCTGCCTCCCGGCCGCTATGCGGAAGGAAGGAGGTGGGCGGGATGTTATGTCCCGCTCAGCTCCGCCCCTCCGCTGTTATTGGGCGGCCACTAAGTGACGTCGCTGTGACGCCGCACGGACCGCCCCCTTAGAAAGGAGGCGGTTTGCTGGTCACCGCGACGTCGCCGGGCAGGTATGTGTGACGGGTCTGGGCGATGTTGTGCGGCACGGGCAGCGATTTGCCCATGTCTCACAACAGATGGGGGTGGGTACCCACGCTGGCGATATCAGGACCGATATCGCAGCGTGTAAAGCCCGCTTAACACTGGAATAAGAAGGTGGCTTTTATTCTCTCCAACAATGACGCTGCAGTGACAGATTAGGCTATGCTCACACAGGGCATTTTTGGTGCGTTTTTGAGGTCACAAAGATGCACCCAAATGCATGCATTTCCTTCCCCCAGCAAAGTCTATGAGATTTCTATTTTGCTGTCCACACTGGGCATCTTCTGTTGGGTGGGTTTTTGAAGATGCAGCATGTCAATTCTTTTTGTGTTTTCGACCCTTCCAGGTCAATAGATTTGACTTGAAAAAAAAAGCATAGACAAAATGCGGTAAAACATGTAAAAAACGCATGCGTATTTTGATGCTTTTTGCTGCAGATGTGGTTTTTTGGGTCCAAAAACGCTGCATCTTGGTTAGAAAAGATGCAGTGTGTGAACATAACCTTGTAGTACTAAAAAAAAAAAAAATAAAAAAAAAAAAAAAAAATGTAGCAGGGCTTATAAGCAGACGCCACAGGATAAAAAAAAGGTGTCTCCTAGATTATCACTGGGAGAAAACTGCTCAAAGCATTTGGAAGCTTCCCATAAACAATGGTTATAACAGATCATGAATTCCTGGGACAGCTGTCCATAAAACAGGACTGAGGCACAGCTGTAGGTAGTATGTACTCCTGGCACGCTCCATGGATCCAGTGACAATGGGGCTTGTTCATCTTAAAGCACCACTCCGGCGGGATTTTTTATTTCAGCACTGAGTGGTGCTTTTAATTTAAGCTCCTTGTCTAAAGGCCCAGTTACACGCAACGACATTGTTAACGAGATGTCATTGGGGTCACGGAATTCGTGACGCACATCCGGCCTTGTTAGCGACATCGTTGCGTGTGAAACGTACGAACGACCGCTAACTATCAAAAATACTCACCTTATCGTTGATTGTTGAAACGTCGTTCTAATCCCAAATATCGTTGCTGGTGCTGGACGCAGGTTGTTCGTCGTTTCTGAGGCAGCACACATCGCTACGTGTGACACCTCAGGAACGACTAACAAGACCGTACCTGCGTCCTCCGGCAACGAGGTGGGTGTGTTTTTGATGCAGCTGCTCTCCGCCCCTCCACTTCTATTGGACGGCTGCCGTGTGACATCGCTGTGACGCCGCACGAACCGCCCCCTTAGAAAGGGCCACAGCGACGTCGCTAGGTAGGTAAGTCCGTGTGATGGGGACTAACGTTATTGTGCACCATGGGCAGCGATTTGCCCATGACGCACAAATGACGGGGACGGGTGCTTTCACCACAGGTCCTGCTGGACAAAGTGAATAGTTTGCATAACACTTATGCTAATTCTAACAGGGGGAGGGGATAACTATGAATATATGATCTGCTCCAGTGCAACTGTCACTCAACAAGCTGCTCATTTTTATAAACTTTACTTTCTTGGATTTCAAAACCTAAACATCCGAGCTGCCCACTACAGGTATGTAGAGAATCAGCCTGATAGTGCCAGTATAGCACTGTATGTATAGAATCAGCCTGATAGTGCCAGTATAGCACTGTATGTATAGAATTACCCTGATAGTGCCAGTATAGCACTGTATGTATAGAATCAGCCTGATAGTGCCAGTATAGCACTGTATGTATAGAATCAGCCCGATAGTGCCAGTATAGCACTGTATGTATAGAATCAGCCCGATAGTGCCAGTATAGCACTGTATGTATAGAATTACCCTGATAGTGCCAGTATAGCACTGTATGTATAGAATCAGCCTGATAGTGCCAGTATAGCACTGTATGTATAGAATCAGCCCGATAGTGCCAGTATAGCACTGTATGTATAGAATCAGCCCGATAGTGCCAGTATAGCACTGTATGTATAGAATTACCCTGATAGTGCCAGTATAGCACTGTATGTATAGAATCAGCCTGATAGTGCCAGTATAGCACTGTATGTATAGAATCAGCCTGATAGTGCCAGTATAGCACTGTATGTATAGAATCAGCCTGACAGTGCCAGTATAGCACTGTATGTATAGAATCAGCCTGATAGTGCCAGTATAGCACTGTATGTATAGAATCAGCCTGATAGTGCCAGTATAGCACTGTATGTATAGAATCAGCCTGACAGTGCCAGTATAGCACTGTATGTATAGAATCAGCCTGACAGTGCCAGTATAGCACTGTATGTATAGAATCAGCCTGACAGTGCCAGTATAGCACTGTATGTATAGAATCAGCCTGATAGTGCCAGTATAGCACTGTATGTATAGAATTACCCTGATAGTGCCAGTATAGCACTGTATGTATAGAATCAGCCTGATAGTGCCAGTATAGCACTGTATGTATAGAATCAGCCCGATAGTGCCAGTATAGCACTGTATGTATAGAATCAGCCCGATAGTGCCAGTATAGCACTGTATGTATAGAATTACCCTGATAGTGCCAGTATAGCACTGTATGTATAGAATCAGCCTGATAGTGCCAGTATAGCACTGTATGTATAGAATCAGCCTGATAGTGCCAGTATAGCACTGTATGTATAGAATCAGCCTGATAGTGCCAGTATAGCACTGTATGTATAGAATCAGCCTGACAGTGCCAGTATAGCACTGTATGTATAGAATCAGCCTGACAGTGCCAGTATAGCACTGTATGTATAGAATCAGCCTGACAGTGCCAGTATAGCACTGTATGTATAGAATCAGCCTGACAGTGCCAGTATAGCACTGTATGTATAGAATCAGCCTGATAGTGCCAGTATAGCACTGTATGTATAGAATCAGCCTGACAGTGCCAGTATAGCACTGTATGTATAGAATCAGCCTGACAGTGCCAGTATAGCACTGTATGTATAGAATCTGCCTGACAGTGCCAGTATAGCACTGTAAGAATAGAATCAGCCTGATAGTGCCAGTATAGCACTGTATGTATAGAATCAGCCTGACAGTGCCAGTATAGCACTGTATGTATAGAATCAGCCTGATAGTGCCAGTATAGCACTGTATGTATAGAATCAGCCTGACAGTGCCAGTATAGCACTGTATGTATAGAATCAGCCTGATAGTGCCAGTATAGCACTGTATGTATAGAATCAGCCTGATAGTGCCAGTATAGCACTGTATGTATAGAATCAGCCTGACAGTGCCAGTATAGCACTGTATGTATAGAATCAGCCTGATAGTGCCAGTATAGCACTGTATGTATAGAATCAGCCTGATAGTGCCAGTATAGCACTGTATGTATAGAATCAGCCTGATAGTGCCAGTATAGCACTGTATGTATAGAATCAGCCTGATAGTGCCAGTATAGCACTGTATGTATAGAATCAGCCTGATAGTGCCAGTATAGCACTGTATGTATAGAATCAGCCTGATAGTGCCAGTATAGCACTGTATGTATAGAATCAGCCTGATAGTGCCAGTATAGCACTGTATGTATAGAATCAGCCTGATAGTGCCAGTATAGCACTGTATGTATAGACTCAGCCTGATAGCGCCAGTATAGCGCTGTATGTATAGAATCAGCCTGACAGTGCCAGTATAGCACTGTATGTATAGAATCAGCCTGATAGTGCCAGTATAGCACTGTATGTATAGAATCAGCCTGATAGTGCCAGTATAGCACTGTATGTATAGAATCAGCCTGATAGTGCCAGTATAGCTCTGTATGTATAGAATTAGCCTGATAGTGCCAGTATAGCCCTGGCTTTAGGTTATATAGGAAAATCCTGGGGATTGGTTCCCTTTAAGATACCTATACACCACAGGGATATGCTGAACATCTTTCAGCAATTTGCGCAGAGCAAGTTATAAAACAGACTTAAGCAATAGCTCAGCCCTCCGCTATATCCATCTGAAAGCCAAGCCACCTACACAGACATCAAAGGAAGAAGTCATCCAGCTAAGGAGAATGCTGACACATGCAGAGGCCATACCATACTCCAAGCCAGCAAAGCGTCCGATTCCTTGTCTTTTAATGAGGCACTTTCATGTAGACAGCTCCCATTTTATCTAGATGTAGAACATATGTAAGAATAATCCCATCATTTCTAAGGGCTTCACATAAAAGCTTCACCGCGACAGCACCTATGTTATAAATCTGACACCTCCCAAAAAACTTCTGTTACCGTTAATAGGCAAACTCCATATTACAGACCCCACTCTCACATTACTAGACATTCTAGCTTCTGCTGAAAGCCCCCTCCCCCACATTCAACAAGTGCTGTCATTTTACAACATGCCAAATGCTATGGAATAAAAACATGCCAGAAATACAAGCATGGAGGTAAGGGGAACGGATACAAGCGTATCTACTACAGAAGCAAGGAGGTGGGGACAAAGCAAACTAAAGGGATTCTGTCAACAGGTTTATACTCCCTCCATCTGAGAGCAGCATGATGTAGAGACAGAGACCCTGATTCCAGTGACGTGTCACTTACTGAGCGGTTTGCTGTCATTTTGATAAAAAAAATGTTTTCTCTGCTGCAGATCTAGCTCAGAGCTCCTGAATATGCTGGACTACCTGGCAGCACGCCAAGTAGTCCTCTAGTGATAATCTGCTGATTAAACAGTGATTTTATCAAAACTACTCTAAGCAGCCCAGTAATTGACACCACTGGAGTCAGGATCTCTGCCCCTATATTATGCTGCTCTCAGATTAGGTGGCAAAAACCTTGTGACAGATTCCTTTTACTATTTACTTTTACTATACACGTGGTAAAATAACTAAAAAGCCCAATGTGCACTAAGCCCACTGGTTCAGCCATTGGGATGTACAATTAGGCTTCAGTCCCCCCCATGTAAGATCCCAGACCCTGTGCCACACTCTAGCTCACACAGTTTAACTCCATAGATGACCTATCGCTGTGTCCTCAGATATAACAAGAAGGGCATAATTATGGATTGTACAAGGGATAAGAACACATGGATAACTTGCCATTGTGATTAGGCTATGTACACACCACATACAGTCCAATTGCTCTCCACAAAAAAAAATCTGTCAGCATTCAGTGAAATGTTACTCATCAGGGCTGCTCAGAGGACAGGTTTTTTTATGGACTGAAAAAAACCTGCTAAATGACAGTCTTCTCTAGGTTTCAGATGAGAATCACCAATACAAGTCTATGGGTGCGGAAATAACCTAAAGAAAGGAATCACATACGGATCAACCGTGCAATATCGGATTTTTACGGATACAGTCTTTATCAGAAAACACTGTATTTGGGCTTGTATATTATACTGCGGATGAATAAAAACGGATGATATATCGGTGGAAAAAAAAAAAATATACGTTTTATTTGGTTGAAAATGAGATGATTTTGTATATATACTCATATGAACTTAGCATTAAAGGGACAACCTGGCCCCAGAACTCAGAGATAAGTCACTAACATTTTACCTCCAACGTAAAGAAACAGTGGTTAATAAAATAACACAAAGTAACCACATCAGTGACCAATGACCAAAATAACAATATAAAACATACAGACGCCAAGTGCTCAGAAAAGAAAGTCCAATAGGTCCAAGACTGAACATCCAGCCCCCTCCCCATAGCGGTCAATGGCTCGTCTGTCATCGCGGCTGGACCCTTACCGGCTCTGGCGGGTGGCTTTCTGCCTCCACTTCAGCCTCCATGGCAGCAGCGGCATCCTTATACTGCTGAGGAGACTCTATCACCAGTTCTTTCTTTACACTTTTGGCTGTGCCCGTCCTATTTTGCATCTTCAGTGAGCCACGCTTCCAGTAACAGGTCTCCAAAAAACGCTCCCAGGACCTCAGTAAGAGGACATGTCAGATAGGCAGAGGGATTGGGAGTGCCTCTCCCAGCCTTGGAAAGGCTCAGAGCAGGAAGAAAAAAAAAAACAAAAATTGGAGAGTTCTTTTCTAGTGAGAAATCCAGTGCAGTTGTGAGCCAGCCTCTGAAGGGGGCCGGGATAGTGTCCGGGCTGGAAAAGGAGGATCTGCCTTCATGACAGCAGGAAAACAAGGCACAAGTGCTGCGCTGTGCATGGTGCCCGCTGCCCCAGTCTACGAGCAGATGGCCATCAGGAGGACATGGAGCACAACGTTCTGGCAGCCTTTGTTTTATGATATATGCAGGCGCCCTCAGACAATGAGACGGGGCTTGTTCTTATTTTTTACGAGAGATCACATAAGAGAACCATACCTCTGTGCTAAACAGCTTTCTCTGTGAAATGTGCACACCCATGTAATCTGTTACTAATCATAAGGGAGGGAGCTCCGCACTGTCTAACCTCTTCAATGAAACTGGTTTAGCTCCCAGCCAATGACTCTCTATGTAAAGTATGCCATAGCGAGCACCTGTGCGAGGAATAGGAACGCAGCCAAAAACAGTTCATGGACCTCCAGACCATGGAAACAGAAAGCCATGGTCAGGGGGTCTATCCCTGGAGGTCTGACCTGGCATTGTGTCACGGACACTTCTGAGTTACAAAATGGACAGAAATGCTTATCAAAGCAAATGGGCCCCAATGCAAAAGCGCCAACGAGGCCCCTAATTATTGGCTTTTTTACATAAACCAAAGAAACTTTTGGGCCCCCCACTAGGCTCCAGGGGCCGGGTGTGATCGCAACCCCTTCACCTATGGTTATGACTGAGGTTTTGTAGAGGAGTAAAGGTTGAATATATAGGGAAAAAAATGAGGAGGTAATATGTCCAAAACAGCAGGTTTCTTAAATCATTTGCATCAAAAGACTGGTGTAAACACATGAATAAACCTGCCCCAATAGGTTGACACTGATCCCTATGGTTCTATCAGAGGTGACCTGTATTACCGCTGGGAGTCATCATTAGAAACCCGTATCCGTATGCCCTACTAGAACATAGGGAGGTAACAACAGACTGACCCCGGTGAAACGCTCTGTGCCAGGAGGGCAGCCATACAGGATAAAGCCGGAAGGCATAACAGTATGCAAGCACCTATTCAATGCCTGTAAGGTAACAATCAGTTGTATAGTAGAGAACCTCAAGAAAGTCTAGTAACACATCCACAGTACATATGGCAATCAATAAAGCATCACATCTTCTGTCTGATTTCTACAGAATTGGACATTAATTACCTCTATAAGAAACCACTGGTGTATTAATGTGGTAAAATCACCATGCCCATGTCTTATAAGGCTTTGTATAAAACAGCTATAAACACTTGTATACAAGAGAAGAGGTCAATGCATATTGGTGGGTATTTTTATCCCAGATGGGAAACTTATCTGTTAAGAAATGGCACGTCAGGTGGGACGTCCTATTGCCGCTCCATTCATTCTGCAATGGCCGAATGCGTGCACTGTCGCTTTATTCTAATGGGAATGAGTTCCCTGTTCTCCCGATCAGTGCAGGTCCCAGAGGTCGGACCTCCGCCGATCAGTAAGTGGTCACCTATCCTGTTTATAGGTAATAACTTGTTTACCCAGACAACTCCTTAAGCGCAGATGAAGGACCGTAGGACGACTGACCTTCATTAGGTGCTCATATGCAAAACCGTCCCTAGGTTTTGATTATTTCGCCTTTCAGAAAGTTTCAAAGTAAAATGAACCAAGCTAATTGAATTTACAGCTTGAAAGAAGTAAAGCGGGCTTTACACACTGCGTTCTCGCTAGCGAGATCGCAAGCGATGGTACCCGCCCCCGTCGGTGGAGCGACACGGGCATATCGCTGCCCGTGTCGCACAACCTCGCTTACCTCCGTCACACGGACTAACCTGTCCTGCGACGTCGCTCTGGCTGGCGATCCGCCTCCTTTCTAAGGGGGCGGTTCGTGCGGCGTCACAGCGACGTCACACGGCAGGCGTCCAATAGAAGCGGAGGGGCGGAGATGAGCGGGACGTAACATCCCGCCCACCTCCTACCTTCCGCATTGCCGGTGGAGGCAGGTAAGATATTCGTCGCTCCTGCGGTGTCACACATAGCGATGTGTGCTGCCGCAGGAACGACGAACAACATCGCTAATAAGTGTTTAACGATTTTTGGTTTTAGGACGCCTCTCCGCGACAAACGATTTTGGCCGCTTTTGCGATCGTTTTAGGTCGCACAAAAGTGTCACACGCTGCAATATCGTTAATGACGCCGGATGTGCGTCACAAGCACCGTGACCCAGGCGATAAAACATTAACGATATCGTAGTGTGTAAAGCCCCCTTAAATCTCTGACTTATAGGTGATGATAGACACTTTCAGGAGAAGATGATGGAAGTATCAAAATGTGGATCACTGGATATTCTAGGTAAACCACAATTGTACGTAGCCGAAGACCGTACACTATTGCCATAAAGAGCCAACCTTTTCTTGTCTCTATTCCAGAGGAGGAATACGAAAACCTCCCCAGCACAATCACATACACGATGTTTACAGCCTGAAATAATTGTACCATAATTCAGAAATGTCGCCACCGCCAGGACTGACAGCGGGAGAAAAGGATTCCCTGTGCCCATTATGCGGGGTTATTTAATTACAGCGATTCCTCGGCGGCTCGTGGAGCATGACGACGGTGTCAACAGTTCACTTTCCACGTTCAGCTGAGCAGGAATGCTTCATTATTTCTCGTGATGATCTATATATACAGCAGACGCAGTGACGAGACAATGACAGGATATCACTGAATCATCCCCTACCTGAAACCCACTTCACAGCATTTATCTTGTAACATTGCAGGTTTTATTCTGGAAAGTGTTCATCAGATCCTTACGCACCCACCTAACACCAACGCCCCAAACTTCTCATTTAGGCACGTGCTCAGGAGGGGATAAAAACCAAGATTATTCACAAAGAAAATAAACAGCCTTTACATGATACTTATTTATCAGATTGTCTGGGTCTGATCCCACCAGCGTCATGGCGGTGACATATATTGCCAGATACCATCTGCCTCCATTCACGGCAAATATGTATGACTAGAATACTGCTCCACATTGCATTTTTTGTGTAAAAGGTCATAATATGGACTCGTGTTGCACTTTCATATGGACTTTGTATATTCAGTATTCTCTCTAGGGATAAATATCCAACAGGGCCTTTGCCAAATTAGATCAAATACCATAAAAAGCCTATGAATAATGTAATTATCGCTCAGTGTATCTGAACTGAAAGGCCTCGCGCACATTTGCGGTTAACACGGAAGAGTGCAACCAGAGAGAACATCAGATTGCAGTTGCGCCAGTGTTAAACAATGGAGCAAGGCCCATCTGCTATTTTTCTCTCATGCTGATACGGAATCACAGCATGATGCGTTTGGCAGCGAGTCTCGCACCACTCGAACCTATACAAGTGTGTGTGTGTAAGAGAGAAGCATCTCACACTGCACTCGGATGTCATCCAAGTGCAGTGCGATATAGACCAGCAGCGGAGGTGAAGGGATTATGCATTATTATTAGCAGAACCAAGGCCTAATGCTGTGCTCACACGTTGCAGCTGCGATGCGGCATAAACCACTGCTGTGCATGTATGGCCCTCTTCACATGTCCGAGTTTCCAGTACGTGTGGTGTGCATTTCTACACGTAGCAGAAACACGCAGACCTATTAAATTCAGTGGATTTGCTTACATGTCTGTGTTTTGACACGGACAGGGCGTCTGTGTGCTATACACAGCGACATGTCATGTCTATTTATGGCCAGCAGCATGGATGTCACACGGACCGCACACTGATGTGATCCATGTGACATCAGTGTGACATGTACTGGATGTCAACTATGTCACACAAAAAAAAAAAAAAAAGATTTTTATACTTACCTGTCTCTGGCACTGCTGCTGTTTCCAGGTCCCGCTCATTATGCCTCATGAATATTCACTGCAATGACTGTGGACCCGGAAGAAAGTGTGACAGCAGCACTGAAAACAGGCAAGTATGAAAGTTCATGCTGTGCGTGTGCTATCCGATATCACATGGACAGCACACGATGACACACACAGTGACACACAAATAGCCCACAGAACTCCACACCGGACCACAAATGTTTGTGTTTTGCACAGATGTGTGAAGGGGACTTATCTGTGATTCATGCAGGCTAAAAGCAGGGTGAATGTTAGTGGCAATATTGAATTAAGACTAAAGGCCGCTTTACACGCTGTGACATCGCTCAAGCGATCTCGCTGGGGTCACGGAATTGGTGACGCACATCCGGCCGCTTTAGCAATGTCGTTGCGTGTGACACCTATGAGCGATTTTGAATCGTCGCAAAAACGTTCAAAATCGCTCATCGGTGACATTGGGGTCCATTCTCAATTATCGTTGCTGCTGCAGGTACGATGATGTTCCTCGTTCCTGAGGCAGCATACATCACTATGTGTGACACCGCAGGAACGAGGAAGCTCTCCTTACCTGCCTCCCGCCCGCAATGCGGAAGGAAGGAGGTGGGTGGGATGTAACGTCCGCTTCTATTGGGCGGCGGTTCAGTGACGCTGCTGTAACGTCGCTGTGACGCTGAATGAACCGCCCCCTTAGAAAGGAGGCGGCTCGCTGGTCACAGCGACGTCGCTAGACAGGTAAGTAGTGTGACAGGTCCGCGCGATGTTGTGCACCACGTGCAGCGATTTGCCTGTGTCGCACAAGCGAAGGGGGCGGGTACCCACGCTGGCGATATCGGTCACGATATCGCAGCGTGTAAAGCGGCCTTTAGTCTTTATTCACACAGGGTGCTTTTGTGTATGTTTTTGCATTGGTTTTATGCAAATGCATGCTACTAACAGCTGCTCTTTATAGTATCAGCCAAACTTATGAAATCCTAGAAATCTCATGCACACAGACACACTTGCTTATTTTTCCTGACTGAAAGAAGCAGCATGTCAATTCCTTCAGTGTTTTTTGCAGCTTTTTTTTGTACCACTGAAACAATGAAGAAAGGAAAAAAAATGCAGCTCTGTTTTTTGCTGCGTTTTTGGTCACTTAAACTAACTTTATTTAAACATGTACTGCAGACAAAAGACACCCCAAAAACAATGCAGCAAAAGCAGAGCAAAAACACAGCTTCTATATTGCCAAGAGAGCAGCTTTTGTTGCAAAAAAACCCCAAAAAACTAAAAATGCCCTGTGTGAACACCGCCTTAGGCTATGTGCACACAGTGCGTTTTTCGCGGCGTTTTTGGCCTCAAAACTGCATGACTTTGCTTCTCCAGCAAAGTCTGTGAGTTTTCATTTTTGCTGTCCGCACACAACTTTTTTTTTAAGCTGCGTTTTTGAGCTTAAAAAAAAATGGACATGTCAATTCTTTCCTGCGTTTTCCCCCCATGCAATGCATTGGAAAAACGCAGAAAACCGCAGAGATCAAAAACGCAGCAAAACGCAGCCAAAAACGCACCAAATCGCAGTAAAAACGCATACATTTTTGCCGCAGGTGCGTTTTTAGCGGCCAAAAACGCAGCGTCAAAAAAACGCAGTGTGTGAACTTAGCCTTACTGATACCCCTGTAAGCCGTAATCAAACAGAAATCTGCACAGAAGATCAGACTGTTCAGGCTGGTCACATCATTGCTGATGGAAACATGGCATGTGCAGCATCATAGTTGCTCTGACCCACAAAAATATAGGGGGTATTATGAGTAGTGTTGGGGGGGGGGGTAGATGAATGTACTATTGTCGTCCCATAGCAATAAGGTTCACTTGCTCCAAACATTTTATTTAAACTTTTGTTACACATAATACAAACTGTAAAAATGTGACAGACAGGAGTGGCTCAGGGTATATAGGATGACGGACAGCATTGCAGGAGAACACAATAACAGCTGATAAAATATTGTCTTTGGATGGTCCATACAGAACGACCGATCTTCTCCTTTTGGGATAATAAACAGCTGAGAAAACCTCCAGGTTGGAGAGCGATGGCACACCGCACGCTCGTCCTCCCCCAAAGGCCATGGAGGTTCTAAAATGCCCTGAACATATGCACCAAGTATGAAGATAACGCACACCGGCACCAAACCCTACGAAAGTATGTGCTGAGCCGTGTGTCTGCTGCTGCGTCCTCCACAATATTCTCCTCCCTGCCCCAGAAATGAATCCCAGGAGAAATCGCAGAAGAAATACAATGTACGGTACTTTGCTGGAATATTACCAGTGCGTTTCTGCACAGATCTGCAATTTTTTCTCTTAGTAACTAAATTAATAGAATCACAGAAAAGACAGATGGTAATAGAGGGGAATATTACTACCCATTAATGCTCACAGAAGAAATGACCCCATTATAAGAAGAGTATTATTTGGTATGCCTTAAAAATAAAAAAAAAGCATTATTTACAGCCACCAATCTAAATTAAAGAGGTTGTCCACTATTTAGACATTGTTGGCCAATCCTTATGCGGGCTTTACACGAGACGACTGATCGTGCGATGCATCGTCGGGGGTCACAGTTTTCGTGACGCACATCCGGCATCATACACGACGTCGTCTCGTATGACACCTCCTAGCGACGCAGTATCGCTCACAAATCGTGAGTCATGTACTCGTCGCTAGTTTTCATAAAATTAAAATGGCGGCGGTTGTTCATCGTTTCCATGGCATCACACGTTGCTCCGTGTGACAATACGGGAACGATGAACAACAGCTTTACCTGCGTCCCGCGGCACCCAACGGCTTAATGGAAGGAAGGAGGTGGGCGGGATGTTTACATCCCGCTCATCTCCGCCCCTCCGCTTCTATTGGCCGGCTGCTGTGTGACGTCGCTGTGACGCCAAACGTCCCTCCCACTCCAGGAAGTGGACGTTCATCGCCCACAGCGAGGTCGTCCGGAAGGCAAGTACGTGTGACGGGGGTTAAACGAGTTTGTGCGCCACGGGCAACTAATTGCCTGTGACGCAAAAACGACGGGGGCGGGTACGATCGATCGTGCTATCGCACAATCAGTCGTCTCGTGTAAAGCAGGCTTTAGGATTAGTGATCAATGTCTGATCGGCCAGGGTCCGACCCCCGGCTCCCCCACTGATTAGCTGTTCTCGGTCCCGGTGGTGGAAGCAGGAAATGGATTTGCTCCGTCTTCTGATGGCAGCCGTAGCCGGGTACTGCACATCCACCATCCGTTCTAATCAATAGGAGGCCAATGTGCAGTACCCGGCCGCTATCAGAAGACGGAGCAGGTCCGGAACTGAGCATTTCCTGCTGCCACCACCGGGACTGAGATCAGCTGATCTGCGGGTGTGCGGCGTGTCGGACCTCGGCCAGTCAGACATTTATCACCTGTCCTAATGATAGGCCATCAATGTCAAAAGTAGTGGACAACCCCTTTAAGTTTGTGACTGTGTATTTCCAGTGGGTCAAAACCACAGCCTCTTAAATATCCAGCCAAGTGAGTGGGATTTATAGAAATCTCGGCCCACTGGGCTTTATCACGCAGCATAATCTGATCGCGTTTCAAATCCACAACATGGTGATTTCTCTTAAAAGTACACCAAGGCCTAATATGTGGATTTTCCAAATAGAATTGCATTAGAAGTGCTTAATAGTGATGAGTGAGCACTACCATGCTCAGTACTTGGAACAAGCAGTTTGGATGCTCACATGGGCTCTCGTCATGTACAGAGTATAATGGAAGTCAATGGGGAACTCAAGATTTTCCAGAAAAATGCCTGTGTTCTCCATTGACTTCTTTTATACTTGATACATGACTAGAGTCCTTTTGAGCATCCAAAGTGCTTGTTACGAGCACCGAGCATGGTAGTGCTCGCTCATCACTAGTGGTAAATCCACATGTAGCAAATGCATATGCGTTTTTTTAGCATATTTGCGCTTTGGAAACGCATTAAAAATCTGTGCATGACTGTATCACTAACGTTTTGTCAAAGCCAAATACGAGGTATGAACAAAAAAAGCATCTTTATTTAAAACATGACATAGCAAAAGACAAAACACAGCCATAACAAAGGCAATACAAAACAAAAAATACAATGAAAAAAATACGGAAAACCTAATTTTCATAACAGTTACAGAAATTCTGCAATACCAAAAACTCACTGTGGGAACATAGCTTTAAAGGGAATCTGTCAGAAGGTTTTTGCCACCTAATCTGAGAGCAGCATAATGTAGGGGAAGAGATCCTGATTCCAGCGATGTGTCACTCACAGGGCGCTTCTTAGTTTTGATAATCTCCTGCTGATTAACACTAGAACTACTGAGGTAATCATTTTGACTACTTTGCACCATGTATTTCTATATAGGTGTCACGAGTCCAGTAGTTCTAGTGTTAAACAGTGATTTTATCATTAGAGGACTACTTGGCGTGCTGCCAGGTAGTCCAGTATATGCATGAGCTCTGTATAACTGCTGGATCTGCAGCAGAGTAAACATTGATTTTATCAAATTGACAGCAAACAGCTCAGTAAGTGACATCGCTGGAATCAGGGTCTTTGTCTCTACATTATGATGCTCTCAAATTGGGGAGCAAAAACCTTGTGACAGATTCCCTCTAAAGATCAAAAGCCCTTCATAGAGTGCATAAAATATAGTGACTGATAGGGTACTGGTCATGGATGGATAGTGCATTTGTTTTCTGAGATACTACGTCTATCAATAAGACATGATAGTCAATGTTCCATGTACAGATCAGATAATACACAATAAATATATTCACGCATATATAAAAAATATATGTATTCAGCTACACAGTTGTTGAAAAAGCGTCCTCTCCACACAACGTATCTGCCCCATCGTCTTCACCAGCGGAAGATACAGGACATAGATATCTATAAGGCAGTTATCAGGACGATCCGTGGGCTAAAGGCCCAGTCACACACAACGACTTACCAGTGCTCCCGAAAACGATGCGACCTGATAAGGATCGCAGGTAAGTCGCTTGGAGGTCGCAGGTGAGATGTCCCACAGTCAGATCTTACCAACGATGCAGGAACAATACAGGTCGCAGTAGCGACCTGTATAACGATCTCAGCAGTCACTGTGACCCTGTCACACAGTATCAAACACAGCGCTGTGTCCTGTCCAGCAGGACGTCGCCTTTGAAGAAAATGGCCTGGACCATTCTGCAACGACTAGAGACCTCACAGCAGGGGCCTGATCGCTGGTAGGTGTCACACATAACAAGATCGCTAACGGGATGAAACCGTGACTCAGCTGCGATCTCGTTATGTGTGACAGTATCTTAAGAATCTTCTTGTGTACAACCTATCATTCATGCCATAAAATTGAAAAACAGATCCACCAGATCTAAACGGCTTGGTTACATCCATTTCAGGAGGAATTAACCAAGCAAATAGCGCTGTTGTGCCCTCATACATCATCACCTCTTCCTAACCATGAAGGTTCGCACCGTATCATCTTTAAAAATGGCGCCCACATTCACCGTCGCCTTGCCCTTTATAAACACTTGGTAAAGTATACAACACTAGGGTAACAAATAAGGAACAAAAGCATTAAATACCAAACACTATATACAGTGACTGATGTACTTCAACCTTTTTGTGGGTTCTAGATATCAGTCCCCCAATATTACTATACAATCATATGGTGTGATATACCTGATCTTGATGTTTCCCCTTCCTATATTAGGGAATGGCTACAACAGGGTTTATATAATACCCAAGGAGTGCTGAGGTACGCCGGTCCCACGTGGTCAGTGCATGGTCACCTCAGAGGAGGACGTACAGTAAATGTGATGCGCCTAAAGTGCTACAAACCTGAAACGTTTATATCTAAAGAACAAGAAAATAAAAATAAAATGTAATAAACGAAAAATATGTTTCGAATGGTCTCACAAGTACATGGAAAGCGACCATAATAACAATTCTTACATCCAATCCACATCAAAAGGGTAGGGATAACATTTTTGGGGGGGTACATCTCGTGAACGCTTGAAATGTTTATACAGCATACTATGCAAAATGTCAATGTTCAATACAATATATTATGTATGGAGTCCATCTTGACAATTTCAGCCCCCTACAAGTGCCATGTTGGAGCTGCACGATTTGTAAAGTTCACCATTATCTGTGGAATTTTTCCATAGACGTGTGGGTTTCAGACTCCAGCAACTCGCCTTCCTGAACGCTCCCACAAGACATTAAAAATACGTTGGTGGTGCCCATTCCAGACTGTCAACACACAATCAAAGATTTCAGAAGCCAAAGTGGAGTGGAACTACTGTGCATGCACGACGAGGCGCCCACACTTGTCATCTCCTGAGGACAGAGCCATCTCACAAAGCCACCTGCCTCAAGACGTCTGGGTCAGGCGGTGTCAGACACATAACACTGCAAGTCTCTGACAGAAGACAGAGGCCAGAACAACACAGAGGTCAGGAGCTCAGCTACGCACTCAGAGGACGGAAAGCCCACTTCACAGCGAAGAAAAGCCATAGCAAGGGTCACACATCTCATCTACACAAAGGAACGACGGATAGAATGGCAGAAGGCTAGGAACACACTGCATTTAGTAGTCGTTTGATGGCTTCATCATCCCTATAAAAAATACTACATGAGCTCAGGTGGACTATGTCCTTTTTAATGGGCACAAGTGCATTTTTGTATCCCTCTGAAGCACCGCTCTGAGAAAGCACAAACAAATCTATCTGAATAACCTTTGTCTTATTGTAATGAACGGCTTCATCAGGGGCACCAGCAAAACGAAAAACTAGCATAAAGGACACTTTACTTGTTCCCTAAAAAGGGGTATTCAGACAGAAGCCCCTAACGGGCACCATCAAGCCACTGCTGAATACCAAAAGCTATGTTCACATTCTAGTTTAGCCTACGTTTGAGCACAAATTGGAAGCCCTGAAGAAGCCATTCACAGTAATGATCTACATTTATTCACTTATTACTCCATCTGGAGTCCATTCCAGCAGTGTAGTCTTCTTTTAGTTTGACACAAGAGCGTGCAAGACTGTGCTCTTGTGTCTACCTAAAAAGACCGATTCAAGAATAAAAAACAGCACAAAGCAGGGCTATTTTTATTTTCGGGTAAAAAAACAGACACCATGACAAAACCGGATAGATCTGTTATGTGATCAATCTGACACTCTATTGTTTCGGTTACTATAAACCAGACCTGGGCAAGGGGCGGCCCGCGGGCCACATCCGGCCCACCTACTGTCTGTGACTGGCCCGCCCATTAGATCAGAGTTGGAGACGTGGTGCTGCTTTTCCTGCCCGGCAGGAACTTTTTAAATTACACAGACGCGCTGTACTGACGACATCAGGGCGCGCGTGTGTCACAGAAAACGCTGCCGTGCAGGGAACAGAGGACAGATTCCTGCGTTCCGCTGCTACACTGTGCAGAGCTTCAGGATCTGTCCTCTGTTCCCTGCGGCAGCTTTCTCTGTGACACACGCGTGCCCTGATGTCGGCAGTACAGCGCGTGTGGGTCATTTGAAAAGTTCCCGCCCGGCAGGAGAAGCGGAACCAGCCGATGCCTGGACAGAGACGCAGCGGCGGGGGCAGGGGCCGTACAAGAACAACAGCGGCGCAGCCAGGCCCCGTACCAGGGAAGAAGCAGCTCAGCGGGGGACCCGTACGGAGGTGCCTGAGGAGGGAGAGGTGAGTGGTCACTAATAACCTGAGGGGGAGGGGAAGGGAAAGGGGAGGGGGGGGATAACTGGTGTAATATTTGGGTGTAGTGATGTAGTATTTTGGAATGTAATGATTTAGTTTTTCACGGGCAGTATATAGTGCTGCAATGCATTCCAGGGACAGTATATAGTGCTGTAATGCATTCCAGGGGCAGTATATAGTGCTGTAATGCATTCCGGGGGCAGTATATAGTGCTGTAATGCATTCCGGGGGCAGTATATAGTGCTGTAATGCATTCCAGGGGCAGTATATAGTGCTGTAATGCATTCCGGGGGCAGTATATAGTGCTGTAATGCATTCCAGGGGCAGTATATAGTGCTGCAATGCATTCCAGGGGCAGTATATAGTGCTGTAATGCATTCCAGGGGCAGTATATAGTGCTGTAATGCATTCCCGGGGCAGTATATAGTGCTGTAATGCATTCCAGGGGCAGTATATAGTGCTGCAATGCATTCCAGGGGCAGTATATAGTGCTGTAATGCATTCCGGGGGCAGTATATAGTGCTGTAATGCATTCCAGGGGCAGTATATAGTGCTGTAATGCATTCCCGGGGCAGTATATAGTGCTGTAATGCATTCCAGGGGCAGTATATAGTGCTGTAATGCATTCCCGGGGCAGTATATAGTGCTGTAATGCATTCCAGGGGCAGTATATAGTGCTGCAATGCATTCCAGGGGCAGTATATAGTGCTGCAATGCATTCCAGGGGCAGTATATAGTGCTGTAATGCATTCCAGGGGCAGTATATAGTGCTGTAATGCATTCCCGGGGCAGTATATAGTGCTGTAATGCATTCCAGGGGCAGTATATAGTGCTGCAATGCATTCCAGGGGCAGTATATAGTGCTGTAATGCATTCCAGGGGCAGTATATAGTGCTGCAATGCATTCCAGGGGCAGTATATAGTGCTGTAATGCATTCCGGGGGCAGTATATAGTGCTGTAATGCATTCCAGGGGCAGTATATAGTGCTGTAATGCATTCCCGGGGCAGTATATAGTGCTGTAATGCATTCCAGGGGCAGTATATAGTGCTGTAATGCATTCCCGGGGCAGTATATAGTGCTGTAATGCATTCCAGGGGCAGTATATAGTGCTGCAATGCATTCCAGGGGCAGTATATAGTGCTGCAATGCATTCCAGGGGCAGTATATAGTGCTGTAATGCATTCCAGGGGCAGTATATAGTGCTGTAATGCATTCCAGGGGCAGTATATAGTGCTGTAATGCATTCTCGGGGCAGTATATAGTGCTGTAATGCATTCCAGGGGCAGTATATAGTGCTGCAATGCATTCCAGGGGCAGTATATAGTGCTGCAATGCATTCCAGGGGCAGTATATAGTGCTGTAATGCATTCCGGGGGCAGTATATAGTGCTGTAATGCATTCCAGGGGCAGTATATAGTGCTGTAATGCATTCCCGGGGCAGTATATAGTGCTGTAATGCATTCCAGGGGCAGTATATAGTGCTGTAATGCATTCCCGGGGCAGTATATAGTGCTGTAATGCATTCCAGGGGCAGTATATAGTGCTGCAATGCATTCCAGGGGCAGTATATAGTGCTGCAATGCATTCCAGGGGCAGTATATAGTGCTGTAATGCATTCCAGGGGCAGTAGATAGTGCTGTAATGCATTCCAGGGGCAGTATATAGTGCTGTAATGCATTACAGGGGCGTTTAGAGGGCCGGACTGATATACTTAACTCAATTCTACCCAATACTGTAATAATATATATATATTATATATATATATATATATATATATATATATATATATATATATATATATATATATATATATATATATATATTTATTACAGTATTGGGTAGAATTGAGTTAAGTATATCAGTCCGGCCCTCTAAACGGATCCCAAGTTCTCATGCGGCCCCATGAGAAATTTAATTGCCCACCCCTGCTATAAACAAATAGAAAGCCAGAAATGACAATAAATACAGTTCACACTGAACTCATGATTTCTGTTTTTCTGTTTTCATGGAAGATGGATATGCATCATGTATAAAAAAAATAGGAGGTTTTAGTTGGTATTATGGCCACAATACGGAAGCCTACAACCCCCGTATAATATATACGAGGGTTGTAGGTTTCCGTATTCTGGCCATAATACCAACTAAAACCTCATTTATTTATACGGGATGCAGCCAGGCCCATTTTGTTAGGCCTTGCATTTTAGAGTTACTGTCCCTGTATGGTACACAGATGGAGTACAGCTTGGCAGCCCGCCTGATCTAATAGTATGGGCGTCACCTAATAGGCTGCGGGTTTGTGACTGTGCATCTGCATGTGTGAACAGCGCTCTATGTGTGCAGTTTTATCATCTAGCAATCACCCCCCTCCATGTTTTTGAAGTGCGTGTGCGTGCGTGTGTGTGATTTGCTCCTCCTGCACCTATGATGCCTCTACTTCGTGGGGGTTTAGCTGCATCCTGGTAGAGTATTCGTTTTTGGCCTGGGCGGTTTACAACTGATGCCCATCTTTGCTGTAAGTAAATGCTTAATTTTTGGTTGCAGATAGCAGCACAACTGATGTGACTGATCATGAAAAAAAAAAATGATTTTTTTTTTTTACTGTTTGAAAGGGTATCAGCTGATCGTTCACAAAAGCCGGCCGCTGGGCGATCAGCTTATTGTTCACAAAATCGGCCGATCAGCTGATCGTTCCAGCCGCTGGAACTGGAACTGAATTTCCAGTCGATTATGGTTTTTTATTGTGCGCATGCTCACAGTAAAAAAAACAATCCACCTCACACAGAAAACGTTGCATTGTACGTTGCTCCCGCCTGACGGTCAGTCACTCGACGACAAATGTGTCGCAGAACGGATGCAACACAGGGCCATCAGTCGCAATCCATCGGTAATAAAAGTCTATGGGGAAAAAAACGGATTCCTGCAAAATATATTGCAGGGTACCGTATTTAGTCAAGGCGACAGATTACAACGGATACAAAAAGACGTAAGTGTGAATGTAGCCTAAGGCGAAAAGCTGTTTTTTCTTTTCTAATTGACAAAATACATAATGCTGTGCCGTAAGGGTAGCTGTTTGTGAACATAATACTGTGCCATAAGAGGTTGTATGAAGACAAACTACTGTACTCTAATGGGCACATTCATTTTATGTGAGGGGCACTGTGAGGATATAAGGCTATGTAAAAGGGCTGTGTGAGGACATAAAGTGGGAGGCTTTGTGGTGACATCATACTGTGTAAGGGGGCTTGGTGGGAACATCACAGTATGTAGAGGGGCTTTGAGGGGACATGCTAGTAGAGGGTATTTGCTCAGATATGCTGTTTACAGGCGCTTTTGTGATTACATCATACTGTATTGGGGGGCTGAGTGGGGACATCATACTGTGTATGAGGATTGTAGGGACATCATATTGTGCTAGGAGCTGTTGATCAAGGCATAGGGGCTGAATAACAAGAACAGAATGATTTGCTACTTTATATAAAACATTATAAAAGCAGTAAATGATATGGTTTTAATTAGCTGCTAAAGCTAAGAATATACGTTACCATAAACTATCATAACATGTATTAGCCTGAGTCGCAAGTCACCAGTTACTTCTGCTCAATATTTAAAGGGAACCTGTCACCAGATGTTTCCAATATAAGCTATGGCCACCACCAGTTAGGGCTCATGTGCACGTAACTGCTGAATATTCTGCAGCGATTTGACAGCACATGTGCGCTTCAAATCGCTGCAGAAACACTGCGTAATGGATGCAGTTTTTTTTGTAGAAAAACAGCCGATTTCATGCGCTATGGCTGCTGCCCCCACCATAGACAGAGTGGGAGCTGCATCCAAAGCGCACGGAATAATTGACATGCTCATTTTATGAACGCACGGACTTGGGTCAAAATTTTAGCACCCAAATCGCTGCGTTCATAAAAGCAACGTGTGCACGTATCATGCACAATCTACATAGATAGACACAAAGGAGGACAGTTTGCATCTACAGATGGATTTGAGTAAATTGGAGAATTAGGCTGAAAAATGGCAAATGAGGTTTAACACAGATAAGTGTAAGGTTATGCACATGGGAAGGAGAAACAGATGCTACGATTACTTACTAAATGGAAAACTGCTGGGGAAATCAGACATGGAAAAAGACTTAGGCATATTAGTCAATAAGAAGCTAAATTGGAGTGCCCAGTGTCAGGCAGCAGCCACCAAAGCAAATAGGGTGATGGGATGCATTAGAAGAGGTCTGGGGGCACGAGATGAAAACATCATTCTCCCTCTGTACAAATCATTCGTCAGACCACACTTGGAGTATTGTGTGCAATTTTGGGCACCGGTGCTCAAGAAAGACATTACTGAACTTGAAAGGGTTCAGAGGCGGGCTACTAAAATAATGGAGTGGAGGCATTACAATACATGGAAAGGTTATCAAAATTAGGTCTATTTACTCTAGAAAAGAGAAGACTTAGGGGAGACCTAATAAATAAGTACAAGTATATCAGAGGGCAATACAGAGATCTCTCCCATGATCTGTTTGTACTAAGGACTATGACAAGAACAAGGGGGCATTCTCTTCGATTGGAGGAAAGAAAATTCCTACATCAGCATAGAAGAGGGTTCTTCATGGTAAGAGCAGTGAGGCTCTGGAACTCTCTTCCTGAGGAAGTGGTGATGGCCAACTCATTGAATGAATTTAAGAGAGGAATGGATGCTTTTCTCGATAGCAAAAGTATAGAAGGTTATAAATAGCATAATCTTACAGGTAGCTAGAAGAGCGACCAAGATTATTAGAGGAATGGGTGGGCTGCAATACCGAGACAGGTTATTAAACTTGGGGGTTATTTAGTTTGGAAAAACAAAGGCTTAGGGGGGATCTAATCATAATGTATAAATATATGAGGGGACAGTACAGAGACCTTTCCAAAGATCTCTTTACACCTAGGCCTGCGACTGGAACACGGGAGCATCCGCTACGTCTCGAGGAAAGAAGGTTTAATCATAATCACAGACGAGGATTCTTTACTGTACGAGCAGTGAGACTATGGAACTCTCTGCCGCATGATGTTGTAATGAGTGATTCACTACTAACATTTAAGCAGAGCCTGGACGCTTTTCTTTAAAAATTAAATATTACCAGTTATGTATATTAGATTTTATGACAGGGTGTTGATCCAGGGAACTAGTCTGATTGCCGGATGTGGAGTCAGGAAGGAATTTTTTTCCCCATTGGAGCTTGTTTGACACATTGGGTTTTTTTTGCCTTCCTGTGGATCAACATGTTAGGCTACGGGTTGAACTAGATGGACTGAGAGTCTCCCTTCAACCTTAAAAAAAAACAAAAAAATCTATGATGCAGGACGCATGCATTTATGCTGCAGTGCAATACTCAGCGTAAATGCATGCAATTACGCAACGTGCGCACGAGCCCTAAGTCCCTATAAACATCTTTCTAGAATCCTGTATATAAGTCTCCAAGATGATCTGTACTTGTAGAACATAAAGACCTTTCATTATACTCACCTGAGGGGCGGTCTGGTCCTATAGGCGTCGCTGATCTTAATCCAGCTCCTCCACTCTTCTTATGATTGCTGTCCTCTGTGTGGATGGCGAGTCTTATGTCATCCACACAGTGTTCACCATTGCGCTCCTGCGCACACGCACTTCTATCTGCCTTGCCAAGGTTAGAGCAAAGTATATTGCAGTGCGCATGTTTTGGTGTTCTTTGACCTGCGCATGACAGTATTTTGCCCTGCCTTCAGCAGAGCAGAGAGAAGTGTCTGTGCACAGGAGCACAATGGAGGACACTGTGTGGATGACGTAGGAGGAGTCATCTACACAAAGCAGGGAAAGAGGATTGCAATTGTAAAAGAGAGGAGGAGCCGGATCGAGATCAGAGACGCCCATAGTACCAGACCTCCCCATGAGTGAGTATAATAAAAGGTCTTTTTCATGTTATACAGGTGACATATACAGCATTCTGGAATGATGTATGTTAGGGCTTACTGGTGGCTGTCATTCTGAGGAGGAAGTCAGAGACTTCGAAACGCATAGATAAAATTACCACTATTTAGTGAGTGAGTACCATAATGTCTGAACCTCTGTCAAGCAGTGCAGGATTTAATCACATCCATTCCTTCACCATAAACAACCAATGTGAGTGTCATGGGGTTCTTCTCAAATATCACACAACAGAGTGAGAGATGGGTGAACAATCCAGAGATCCTTTATTCCATGCAAGTCAGAAGATCCACAAAATAATCCACCACACAGAGGGTAAAGTAGTCCATTAATGGGATAAATGTCCCAGGAGGTTTGTCATAATCCTCCAGCAGTCCTTTTCCAGGGAAATCAGGGTTTCTCATCTCTTTGTGGTGTCAGCTTCTCCCACAGAGGATCAATCTTACTCCTCCTCTCCTGTCTTTTTCAGCTAGAATGAATAATGCCCCAGGTAAAACAGAGTTTAGGTGGATTCCAGGCCCCCCTCCCCCAGACTTAAGGCCACATCACACTAAGCAACATCGCTAGCAACATCGCTGCTAAGGAACAACTTTTGTGACGTAACAGCGATGTTGCTAGCGATGTTGCTGTGTGTGACATCCAGCAACAACCTGGCCCCTGCTGTGAGGTCGCTGGTTGTTGCTGAATGTCCTGGACCATTTTTTAGTTGTTGCTGTCCTGCTGTGAAGCACACATCGCTGTGTGTGACAGCGACAGGGCAACAACTAAATGTGCAGTGAGCAGGGAGCCGGCTACTGCGGACGCTGGTAACCACGGTTAACATCGGGTAACCAAGAAGCCCTTCCCTTGGTTACCCGATATTTACCTTCGTTACCAGCGTCCGCCGCTCTCACGCTGTCAGTGCCGGCTCCCTGCAAACATAGCCAGACTACACATCGGGTAATTAACCCTATGTGTACTCTGGCTAGGAGTGCAGGGAGTCAGCGCTAAGTGGTGTGCGCTGGTAACCAAGGTAAATATCGGGTTGGTTACCCGATATTTACCTTAGTTACCAAGCGCAGCATCGCTTCCACGCGGCGCTGGGGGCTGGTTGCTGGTGAGATCTGCCTGTGTAACAGCTCACCAGCAACCCATGTAGCGACGCTCCAGCGATCCCTGCCAGGTCAGGTTGCTGGTGGGATCGCTGGAACGTCGCTTAGTGTGACATCTCACCAGCGACCTCCTAGCAACTTACCAGCGATCCCTATCAGGTTGTATCGTTGTTGGGATCGCTGGTAAGTTGTTTAGTGTGACTTGGCCCTTAGAGCCAAAAGCCTGGCAGGAGGTGATTAACCTGCAAACAATACAATAAACAATATACACACAAGAATTACACAGAATGGACAGAGCACCACACCTAAAATACAAACCTACACAAAATTATACATAACGCCCCATATTCCACCATCACAATGAATACCGCAATGTCTGAGCCTCTGTTAAGCAGCGCAGGATTTAATCACATCCATTCCTTCACCATAACCAACCAATGTGAGCATCTCTCCTGTTGGGGCACCTATTAATATACAGCATTTGTTATTTTTAGACACAGAGTTCAGACTACTTGACAGGAATTATTATGAAGTGACAGTAATGTCACTTGGCAATTATATTAAGGACACAAGAAAGTAGGACAGTGCTAAACAGTACTGTATAACGGTACCATCATGTGCCAAAAGACAAACTAGGACAGACTATACTTGTGCTTGCACCAGTATTTAATAAAACCATCAGGAAAAAATGTATTTGTAACTGGCATTTAAATGATTTATTATTATAAAGGATTCTCTGAGATTAGAAAAAAAAAAAAAAGAAAAGAAAAATGTCATTGTGAGTAAATTCCGAAATACAGTGCCCTGAAAAAGTATGCATACTCGGTGAACGTTTCCACGTTACACCCACAAGCTTAAATGTATTTTATTACGATGTTACGAGATGTACCAACACAAATTAGCAAGTATTTGTTAAGTGTAAAGAAAATCACACATGGTTTTCTAAATATTTTAAAGGGAACCTATCACGTGTAAAAACACCTAACCTGCAGATATGGGGTTAATCCATAGTGTATGAAATCTACCGGATACCTATAAATTGAACCCCGCTGTCAGGGAAAATTAACCTTATTCCTCCCAGCGGCATTCTGGTCACGGGGGTGATTCGGCCAGCGCTCCGCGTATGGAGAGTTGCACCTGTAACCACATCCCTGGCACTGACTGACCGCGGTATCTAATGCAGGCGGTCAGTGCTGGAGTGGGGGGCATGAGTCTTTCCGGGTTGATCTAAGCCATTCCATTGTAGCTCTGGCAGGGTGTTTAGTGTTGTTGCTCTGCTGGGAGATGAACATATGCCTCTTCTTGAAGTCTCTTGCAGCCTTTATCCACTTTTCCTCCAGGATTGCCCTATATTTAGCACCATTCATCTTCCCATCACCGCTCACCACTTTCCCTGTCTATACTGAATAAAGGCATCACAGTGTAATGCTGCCACATTTGATGATGGGGTTGTGTTTTAATGGTGATGTGCAGTGGTGCTTTCCACCAAACATAGCTTTTGCATTTAGTCCAAAAAGTTGTACTTTGCTCTCATCTGACCTGAGCCCCCTCTTCCACATGCTAGCTGGGTCCCTAGACATGACATTCTGCAAACTGCAAATGGGAATTCTGGCTCGCTTTCAAAAAATGGCTTTTTTTCTTACCACTCTTCCAAAAGGCCAGGTTTGTGGAGTATACTACTAAGAGTTGTCCCGTGGGTATATTCTCCCATCTAAGGCTAAGTTCACACTTCCGTTGTTTTGCATCAGTCGCATGCGTTGCTTGACGCATGTGACTGATGCGTTTTACAACGGATGACAACGGTGACAAAGAAAATAATTTCTTTGTCGGACTCCGTTGTGTGCGGGGGGCGGAGTTCGGGGGGCGGAGCTGAGGACGTCAGTGCCGCGGGGACTGCAGGGCTGGGGACAAGAGAGTGTGAGTGTGTGTGTGAGTGTGTGTGTGTGTGTGTGTGTGTGTGTGAGTGTGTGTGTACACATGCGGAGTGCGGGAGGGGGCGGAGCCGAGTGGTGAAGTGTCGGCCTCCTTGCACACTGTATCCAGGGTAAATATCGGGTATAAGTAAAGCACTTTTTGCTTGGTTATCCGATATTTATCTTGGATACCAGCTTAGCGCGGGCTCCCTGCACCCGTAACCACTGTAAATATCGGGTAACTAACCAAAGCGCATTGCTTGGTTACCCGATGTTTATCTTGGTTACGGGGGCGGGGAGCCAGAGAGCGCATGCGCAGCGAAATCCTACGGATCGCGCTGCTCAAAAAACGTTACATGCTGCGTTGCTCCCGCCCGGGGGTCAGTTAAAAAACAACTGACCGCGACGCAGCGGATGCAACGCAGAATCATCAGTCACAATCCGTCACTAATAGAAGCCTATGGGGAAAAACAGGATTCCTGCAAAATATTTTGCAGGATACCGTAATTCCTCAAGGCTACGGATTGTGACTGATGCAAAACAACGGAAGTGTGAACTTAGCCTAAGGCTAGATTCACATTGCCGTTGTTTTAAATCCGTCAGGTCAGTCAGCAACGGATCAGTTGTTTTTTAGATGTCAACTGACGCAACGGATGTGTTTTTCACAAGATTCCTTTCACAGGAATCCTGTGAAAAAACTGATCCGTCGCGTCCGTTACATCCGCTGTGCGTCAGTTTTTTGACGGATCAGTCATGATCCGTTTGTGTTTGGGACAGCCCAGTGGGTGTGCTAAACATACTGGGCATGCTCAGTAGAGCAAGACGGAATCCAGTGCTGGATTCCGTTGTAAGACTGATTACGACGGAATCCAGCACCATAGACATCCATTACCAGCTTGACAGATGGCGACGGATTCCTGCACGGCGCGTTTTGACGGCCAGAAAAACGTTATTCTGTGTTGCTTCCGCCCGGCGGTCAGTCAAAAAACGACTGACCGACGCAGCGGATGCAACGCAAGGTCATCAGTCGCAATCCGCCACTAATACAAGTCTATGGGACCCAACGGAATCCGCTAAACGGATGCCGTTGTTTACCATAGCCGCGGATTGTGACTTATACATTTTAACGGAAATGTGAACCTAGCCTAAGCTGTGGATTTCTGTAGCTTCTCTAGAGTGACCATGGTTCTTTTGGCTGCTTCCTAATTAGTGCTCTGCTTACTATCTGTCATTTTAGGTGCCCTACGCATTCCATTTTGGATGATGGATAGAATAGTGCTCCATGAGATTTTTAGAGCTTGGGTTATTTGTTTATTTATTTAATATATATATATATATATAACCTAACCCTCCTTAACTCTTCTTCACAACTTTGTCCCTGTCCTGTCTGGTGTGTTCCTTGGTTTTAATGATGCTGTTGCTCCCTAATATTCTTAAACAAACCTTCAGGACCTGAGGACTTCACAGAACAGCTGTAGTTATACTGAGAATATATTACACACAGGTGAACTACATTTACTAATTAGGTGACTTCTGGAGGCAATTGGTCGCTCATGATTTTGTTTAGGGGTGGCAGACTACAGGGGGTTGAATACAAATGCACATCCCAATTTTCAGATTAATATTTTTAAAATATTTAGAAAATCAGGTCTCATTTCTTTTACAGATCAAAAATGTTTTCTACTTTGTGTTGGTATAGCACATAAAATTGCAATAAAATATATTTAAGCTTGTGGGTATAACATGAATAAATGTGGAAACGTTCATAAGGTATGAATGCGTCTTCAAGGCACTGCACCTTCAAAGGGAATCTGTAGTTAGACTCATGCTGCTTGAACCACGGGCAGAATAAAATCAGAGCCTGCAAGATTGCAAACAGGTATATTTTACTCCGAAGTGCTGCATTTCATAAAAAAATATGGCTCAACAGATACATCAAGATGGTTCACACTGGTCCTAATAAGGGGGGTCAGTTGCTTCTAATTCATGAAGAGGCATACCCTTCACGAATCAAAAGCGCCAGGATGAGCGGCGTGTACATTTGCTTGTGCCTCACCACTAATCCTACTCCAGTGCCTGCTGGCCTCAGATTTGTGGAGTAACAAACGCTGCCGCTCGTCATGAATGTGATGAGCAGTGTTTACTACACCCACTCTTTGTCAGAGCTGGGCGAAAATAGTATGCGAATACCGCGAGTCGCATGATTTTGGTTTCAGCCTTCAGGTGCCCCAAAAGTGTGCACCTCTTCAACACTGTGATGAAGTGGGCCCATAGTTTGAAAAGCCAACTGGGTAAAACTGGGAAATATGTAACTACCATAGCATGGTGTGGTCCCCAGCCATCTTCTCCCTGACCTGCTCCAGCCCTCTCCTGTGTAGGCAGAGAGCTTGTCACATCTCTGCCTATGGTCCCCGGCCGGCTCATCAAACTATATCTACTCTGAAATATCATTTCCAAGTAAAAGATACCTGGCTGCAATCACACAGCCAGACTCTGACTTTCATTTCTTCTGAGGTAATTACTAAAGAATTAAAATGGCTGCCATCTTGTTGCAGGGACAGAAACCAGTCCTAGAATGTGAAAAGGACATGCAGTAGGAAGCTCCACTACCGTGACCTGGAGATAGATGGAGTCTAATAAGCCAGACAGAGTGACTCTACGCCATGTGGCCTTTGTGTCAGCAATGACGTGTTAAGTGGACAAACAAGAACAGTATACTAGACTTTTGTGTCTGATTAAAAAAAGATGGACACTACTACATAGGCCACAATACAGATACTCCCCGGGTCACAGCTGAGGACCTCCCTGCAGGACACGCTCATGTGCTTTGGTCCTATTAATATTCTAGGACACGTTCCTGTTGCTGTAACAAAACAGCAGCCATTTTAATGTATGACAGTTATTACCTCCTACGATATTCAGGAGGTTATTCACAGGGACCATTATTTCCATATCCAGAGAATCACTTAAGAGCCATGACGTGTAATATTCAAAGGACCTGAAGCAGTTCTCAAAGTGGAAGGAATCCATACAGGGAACTTGTCTTGTTCTCTTGCGCGGTCCTTATACAAAAGCCTTTAAAGAAGACATTAATTTATTCCCAATTGTTACGAGGAAACTCGGACCAAACAATTGGACTATTATGCAGACATAACCCACAGGGACATGAACTACAAGTGGCAGCTGTGTAAATCTTACAATGAAAAAGATTCTTCCCATTGTCAACAGGCTGTGGACTTGACCTTACAGCGGAGAATAACAGAAGTTTCCACCTGTGGAGAAAATCGCACAAAACCCAAGAACAGAGATGTTATTGTATCCTGATAAACAGCTTGGTATAGGTCACCAATAATAATGTTCACCCTACCGGCATACTAAACACTGTCAGCCAAAAGAGACGTGACGTACAAACACTGTCAAATCGCAGCATGCACTAGTCTCTTCCATGTGTCGGATGAATCTCGTCCATTGTCGTCTATGGGTGAGCAAAAGAAAAATCAGATGCCATATAGAGTCACAGTATGGCATCCTTTTTTACGGATACATTACAGCTTCCAATGCTTCAGAAATGCAAATGGTCTTGTATCTGTCACCAGTTTTTGCTATCTAATCTGAGAACAGTTTAATGTAGGTGTAGAGATTCTGATTCCAGCAATGTGTCACTTACTGGGCTGCTTAGTGTAGTTCTGATAAAATCACTGTGTAATCAGCAGTAGATTATCATTGGAGAACTACTTGGCATGCTGCAGGTAGTCCAGCATATTCATGAGCTCTGTATAACTGCAGCAGAGAAAACATTGATTTTATCAGAATGACAGCAAACAGCTTAGTAAGTGACACATTGCTGGAATCAGATTCTCTGTCTCTGCATTATTTGGTTCTTAGAAGGGAGAACAAAAACCTGGTGACAGATTCCCTTTAATAGCTGCTGTAAAAAACAGATTGCATATGACTGACAAGTGGGTTTTCTTGCTCAAACTCTGACGATTTCTTTTTTATATGGCCAAGTAAACCTGGCCTACAGGGGATCTATCAGATGGTTCAAGCCCCCTGCAAATAGGAACCGCATTTCCATATTGTAGATATACATGTCAATCTGTAACGAGGTGCTGTATCAGAGAAAATAGTTTAAAAATAAGTCAGGAATGGAGACAACAATCATCTGGGCGTCTCCTTATTTGTGTATAAGAAGGGATCTGACCATCATACTGAGCCGGGAGACAACAAGCTGTCCGACACCCGCCCAGATGACTCCACCATTCCCGGCTCCTTTCCGTGTAAAACATAGGTGGCTCAAACTCGTACATTTTTGTGTACAAAGTCTCAGTAACACTTGTAATGTATTCACTGAAATCCTTGCTGTCTGATTGCACAAGTCCAGGGAGAGGTCCTACTCTGTGTATGCAGAGATACCCGTCAACCACCACTGGACTCGTGTTCACACAAATCAATAGATCTTATAATAATATATACAATTGGATGTGTTTAAAAAAAAAATTGTTTCTATGCTGAGATAATCTTCAACACTAAATGTGTCCCTGGTGTGTACTGTGTAATGGCCGTGTCTGACCGTACAGGGACATGGTCTGATCATAGCACAGCTCCTGCGCCGGAGAGGACACAAAAGAGAACATACAGATAGCACAGCCTGGGATCGAATCTGGCATTTCCCTGCCTGTTTTTTTTTACAAATATTTTAACTCATAGAAAGAATAATTGTCGATCCCGCGCTGTCCTGTCTGAATACAGTACTCTTCTGATCGTCCCCTGCCCAGGAGATGTGGTATGGTCAGACACGGCCATTACACAGTACACAGCAGGGGCACATATATAAGATTATATCAGCACAGGAACATTTTTTTTTAAACACTTCCAATTGTATAAATTATTATTCTAAGATCTATTGAGTAAAATCAATGTTATTCTGAAGTCAGTGATTTTGTTCTCGTATGAAAAAATCGCTGCGTTTCATCAGTGTTTTTGATGGTAAAAACCGATGCACTTACCATACTGGGATCAGTGTCATCAGTTTTTCCTCGGATGAAAAATGTAACTGATGGACGTGACAACGGACCGCAAATGCGTGGCATCGGAGTGCTGCCCGATCTTTGCCCTGACACACTTGTATTAGCAAATTTGATAAGAGAATTGGACAATATCAGACAAGTCTCCATGGTAGTGTGCGGACCAAATATATCCGGGAAAGTCACAGCCGCACTCGTATGAGCAACACTAACGTCTCAAGGAGCCCTTCTGCCTAATCCTTTCCCACACACCTATACAGCCTTCTGTTCGGTTTCTTCTCTGTACCATGCTGACGCTGCACTCCTTTTAACGCCCGGTAGACCGTTCAGTACACTGCTGTAATGTGTGCTGCTTAGGCTGCTTTCACACTACGTTTTTTTAACATGCGTCATGAACTTTTTGTAACAAAAACGGATCCAGTGCAAATGAGTTTTAATTTCAATGCACTTGCAATGGACTCTCGTCAACATGCGTTCACCTGCGTTTGCGTGCGTTATAGTGAGGATCCAGCGACTTGCAGTTTTTTAACTTTTTTCAAAAACGCTACTTGTAGCGTTTTTGAGCTGCGTCCAAATACTGCAAATTGCTGGATCCTGACTATACTGCATGCAAACACATGTGAACGCTGGCATGCTGATAGACAGGATCCTGCTTGCTCTACTGAGCATGCCCAGAAACCAGCCTCGCGTGATCAGTCTCTCTCTCCCCCTCCCCCTCCCTCTCTCCCCCGCCTGAGAGCTGCGGAGGCCCGTAACCAAGGTAAACATCGGGTAACTTGCTTGGATACCCGATGTTTACCTTGGTTACGTGTGCAGGGAGCCCGGCTCCTAGCAGCTGCAGACGCTCGTAACCAAGGTAAATATCGGGTATCCAAGCAAGTTACCCGATGTTTACCTTGGTTACGAGCCTCCGCATCTGTCAGATGCTGACTCCCAGTTTCACGTTCAGTTCCCCTCACTCCCGATCACATGACTCCAATGCCCGCCCATAAACTTCAAGTGACAGGATCCTGCAAAATAACACATGGATTTGCATGCGTTTTTCTCAGCAGAAACAGGATCCGCTTTTGCAGCAAAAAAACGTTCATGACGCATGCTAAAAAAACGTAGTATGAAAGCAGCCTTATAAAGGAGTGCTTGTCTCCGGTATGAATCCGCATGGGTAAGGACTCAACAAAAATCTATGCGCCCGTACTCCTCTCCGTGTACTGACTCACAATCTAGCTATTGAACCTGTAGATAGCACTGCGTCCGCAGGAGCACAACACTTATCTATGGAGCAGCCCAAACCAGACAAGTGCTTGAAGCAATTAACGGGGGTCTCAGGACTTACACCCCACTTACACGCAGAATATTTAAATATCCATCACACTGGAAAATAAAAAAGTGTAGGCACTCATAAAGGGGCTTGGAAACGCTTCCACGCTATTCTAGGAAGTGCCAATGATTTAATTAAGCATAATATGTATTTAGACAGCTATCAAACTTACACAATACATTTCATAAAATACTCATTAAAAAAAAAAAAAAAAACTCTCTCACATATACACATTTAGCAGTAGCAAGCACCTGGCACAACATAATACATGACATCTTAAATAATGACATTCAGACTAATGTCATATTCAAGGGAACCGGTCACCATGAAAATGCAGCCCGATCTGCAGGCAGCATGTTATAGAGCAGGGCAGCCGAGCAAATGGAGATATATATTTATTGTGTGAAAAAAAGACTCTGTATAATGTGTTTTCATCATTTAAAGCTATCCTGTTTCTGGGATTTGTGGTGCAGTGGGTGGTCCTATCAGTGGCCGACAGTTTTCATTGTATACGTGTGCATAGAGAGATGACTGTCAATCACTGATAGCACTTCCCAATGGACAGAAGAGCCCATAAAAAGGGTTAAAGGGAATCTGTCAGCAGGCGTTTGCTTCCTCACCTGAGAGCAGCATGATGTAGGAATAGAGACTCTGAATCTAACAGTGTATCCCTTAGATTACTGTCTGCAGCCCTTTTCACACAATCTGAATTTTTAGGTGTAGCCATGAAGCAGTGTCCACAAGGCTGCCCCCACCCACACCAGGATCTCTATAGATATTGTACATTGACAGTGAGGTGTCATTCACAGCGGGGGGGTATTTTACACTGCTGTGCACTTGAGTTTCCAGTCCTGCAATGATCATGGTCCTGCTGCTTAAACAGACATCACAAAAAAAAAAAAAGAAAGAAGAAGATCAGAGTGACAAAACAGGCATGCCTGAACTTTGTGTTAACTCTTGGTGGTTTCAGCTTACATAGCAAAAACCTGCTGACAGATTCCCTTTAAATGATTAAATCACAGGTTATACGGAATCGTTTCTCACCAAACTATATCAGTCCACTCCATTCACGTACTCTACAGCATGCTGACTGCAGACAGAACTGTATTTTCATGGTGACATGGTCCCTTTAAGTGTTACAGCGTTTTATGTTACAAGTCATGGGCCTCCCCATTCACCGGTATAATCCACAAATGACAGCCCTTTACAAAGGTATGTATTGTTTTCAGATTAAGATTGCTGCTGTAGTATTAAACTTTTTGGCTACCACCCAACCCTCTGCACAAACAAGGCTCTCTTCACCAGGTCAGAATTTCCTCTCCCCCTGTGGCCAGAAAGTCAAACATTATCATAACAGAAACCATTCTTGTGAGATAACAACCCACTTACTGTACAAGAAGCAGAAATGAGGGGTATGCTTCAAATCAGGGAGCAGAGGGGCTGTACTGAGGGGGTGTACTGAGGGGGTGCCAGAGGGGGTGCCAGAGGGGGTGCCAGAGGGGGTGCCAGAGGGGGTGCCAGAGGGGGTGCCAGAGGGGGTGCCAGAGGGGCTGTACTGAGGGGCTGTACTGAGGGGCTGTACTGAGGGGGTGTACTGAGGGGGTGTACTGAGGGGGTGTACTGAGGGGGTGTACTGAGGGGGTGTACTGAGGGGGTATACTGAGGGGGTATACTGAGGGGGTATACTGAGGGGGTATACTGAGGGGGTATACTGAGGGGGTATACTGAGGGGGTATACTGAGGGGGTATACTGAGGGGGGGTGCCAGAGGGGGTGTAGTGAGGGGGGGGGTGCCAGAGAGGGTGTACTGAGGGGGGGTGCCAGAGAGGGTGTACTGAGGGGGGGGGGTGTCAGAGTGGGTGTACTGAGGGGATGTGCTAGAGGGGGTGTGCTAGAGGGGGTGTACTGAGGGGGGGTGCCAGAGGGGGGAGTACCGAGGCAGTGCCAGAGAAGGTGTACCGAGGCAGTGCCAGAGGGGGTGTACCGAGGCAGTGCCAGAGGGGGTGTACCAAGGCAGTGCCAGAGGGGGTGTACCAAGGCAGTGCCAGAGGGGGTGTACCAAGGCAGTGCCAGAGGGGGTGTACCAACACAGTGCCAGAGGGGGTGTACCAAGGCAGTGCCAGAGGGGGTGTACCAAGGCAGTGCCAGAGGGGGTGTACCAAGGCAGTGCCAGAGGGGGTGTACCAAGGCAGTGCCAGAGGGGGTGTACCAAGGCAGTGCCAGAGGGGGTGTATCAAGGCAGTGCCAGAGGGGGTGTACCAAGGCAGTGCCAGAGGGGGTGTACCAAGGCAGTGCCAGAGGGGGTGTACCAAGGCAGTGCCAGAGGGGGTGTACCAAGGCAGTGCCAGAGGGTGACCGGCCAGAGCCCAAAGGGTTTCTTCTTCTTCTTCGTGTAGTTCCCACCAGAACAGCAGGTGAGATTGTACGAGTTTGTGAACAGACAAATGTCACATACAAACAGAAATTAAAACGTTTACAATGTTTCTGGAATCATTAGATGTAACACACACTGTTCCTCAGGAAGCCCCATGGAAACATAAGCTCCAGGATGAGAAGTGGAAAGTGTGAAGTGTGAGCCCACACCCACAATGGCAGCAGATTCACTTGCTCAGTGTCACACAGAAGTCTATTGATCTGCTGGTGTCAGGGCACCGAGGATCTGCAGCACCCAGCCTCACCAACCCCTGCTCACGTGCAGAATGCCGCAGCCACTCTCCTCTTCGGGAATGAGCAGAACTTAATAAAAGCCAATCAATAAGTAATATGTGCCTGAATCCACTCTGCCTCATAAGCGTTAATGGACAGGGCATCTGATTCTGTATCATAGCTCTTACCCACTCTATGATCATTTCTACTATCAGCGGACTTAAACCTAAAGTTACAAAATATGTATCATTCACAGGGTTAAATGTTGGCTCAGTACTGATGATCTGTGGGACGCGATATTCACACTTGGGCCGTGACTTCCATAAAATCCATTCTATTTATGCCCTTCAGATCCCACAGAGTTATAATGGGGTACTTCATAGGTTCAGAGCCTTACCGCATTAAAGGGAGTCTGCTGACAGGTTTTTGCTACATCAACTGAGATCAGCAAAATGTAGGCAAGGAGATTCTGAATCCAATGGTGTATCACTTAAATTACTGGCTGCAGCCATTCTGACACAATGAGACTGTTTAGATTTAGCAACACAGCAGAGCTGAGAGATTTCCCGCCCACACCTGTCTCTATAGAAATTGTTCATTGGCAATGAGGTGTCCATCACAAAAGGGGGCATGCCGGACTGCCATGCGCATGACATTGTAGTCCAGCAATGATAATTACTAGGTGATAAAGTGTTTAAGTAAACAACAGCACACCAGCCTGATGAGAGGCCTAGTTGATTTTTTTTTTATAGCACCTACAGCATGCTGTCCTCAGATTACATAGCTAAAACCCGATGACAGATTCCCTTTAAAGTGAATCGGTCAGGTTGAAAGTGGTATCTGATCTACAGAGAGCATGTTCTATGGTATGGAGGAGCTGATCAGCTTGATGTACATTTTTGTGGTAAAAGTTTCAGTAAAACATGTCTTCACTGAAATCCTAGGTGCTTGTATGTATAATAGTCCAGTAGGCAGTCTTACTCAGTGATTACAGGCCTTCTCTGTATGACATGAATGTAAAAACAGCTGTCAATCACTAGTTGGACCGCCCACTGGACTCATACAAACACCAGAGATTTCAGTGAAGAAAAAGAAGGGAATTTTGTTACTTACCGTAAATTCCTTTTCTTCTAGCTCCAATTGGGAGACCCAGACGATTGGGTGTATAGCTACTGCCTCCGGAGGCCACACAAAGTATTACACTAAAAAGTGTAAGGCCCCTCCCCTTCTGCATATACACCCCCCGTGGGATCACGGGCTCCTCAGTTTTAGTGCAAAAGCAAGAAGGAGGAAAGCCAATAACTGGTTAAACAAATTCAATCCGAAGGAACATCGGAGAACTGAAACCATTCAACATGAACAACATGTGTACCCGAAAAAACCAAAAATCCCAAAGGAAACAGGGCGGGTGCTGGGTCTCCCAATTGGAGCTAGAAGAAAAGGAATTTACGGTAAGTAACAAAATTCCCTTCTTCTTCGGCGCTCCATTGGGAGACCCAGACGATTGGGACGTCCAAAAGCAGTCCCTGGGTGGGTAAATTAATACCTCAAGTTAGGGCCGTAAAACAGCCCTTCCCTACATGGAGGCAACCGCCGCCTGCAGGACTCTTCTACCTAGGCTGGCATCCGCCTAAGCGTAGGTATGCACCTGATAATGCTTGGTGAAAGTGTGCAGACTCGACCAGGTAGCTGCCTGGCACACCTGCTGAGCCGTAGCCTGGTGCCGTAATGCCCAGGACGCACCCACGGCTCTGGTAGAATGGGCCTTCAGCCCTGATGGAACCGGAAGCCCAGCAGAACGGTAGGCTTCAAGAATTGGTTCCTTGATCCATCGAGCCAGGGTGGATTTGGAAGCCTGCGACCCTTTACGCTGACCAGAGTCAAGTACAAAGAGTGCATCCGAGCGGCGCAGGGGCGCCGTGCGGGAAATGTAGATTCTGAGTGCTCTCACCAGATCCAACAAATGCAAATCCATTTCATATCGATGAACTGGATGAGGACAAAAGGAAGGTAAGGAGATATCCTGATTGAGATGAAAGGGGGATACCACCTTAGGGAAAAACTCCGGAATCGGGCGCAGCACTACCTTGTCTTGGTGAAACACCAGGAAGGGAGCTTTGGCTGACCGCGCTGCTAGCTCGGACACTCTCCGAAGAGATGTGACCGCTACCAGAAAGGCCACTTTCTGTGAAAGTCGAGAAAGTGAAACATCCCTCAGAGGCTCGAAGGACGGCTTCTGGAGAGCAATTAGTACTCTGTTCAGATCCCATGGGTCTAACGGCCTCTTGTACGGAGGGACAATGTGACAAACCCCCTGCAGGAACGTGCGTACCTGAGGAAGTCGTGCTAGGCGCTTCTGAAAGAATACAGACAGCGCTGGGACTTGTCCTTTAAGGGAGCCGAGCGACAAACCTTTTTCCAAACCAGATTGCAGGAAGGAAAGAAAAGTAGGCAATGCAAATGGCCAGGGAGACACTCCCTGAGCAGAGCACTAAGATAAGAATATCTTCCACGTCCTGTGGTAGATCTTGGCAGACGTCGGCTTCCTAGCCCGTCTCATGGTGGCAATGACGTCTTGAGATAATCCTGAAGACGCTAGGATCCAGGACTCAATGGCCACACAGTCAGGTTCAGGGCCGTAGAATTCAGATGGAAAAAACGGCCCTTGGGACAGTAAGTCTGGCCGGTCTGGTAGTGCCCACGGTTGGCCGACCGTGAGATGCCACAGATCCGGGTACCACGACCTCCTCGGCCAGTCTGGGGCGACGAGGATGGCGCGGCGGCAATCGGAGCTGATCTTGCGTAGCACTCTGGGCAACAGTGCCAGAGGGGGAAACACATAGGGTAGCTGGAACTGCGACCAATCCTGAACTAAGGCGCCTGCCGCCAGAGCTCTTTGATCGTGAGACCGCGCCATGAAAATCGGGACCTTGTTGTTGTGCCGAGACGCCATTAGGTCGACGTCCGGCATCCCCCAGCGGCTACAGATTTCCTGAGACACGTCCGGGTGCAGAGACCATTCCCCTGCGTCCATACCCTGGCGACTGAGGAAGTCTGCTTCCCAGTTTTCTACGCCCGGGATGTGAACTGCGGATATGGTGGATGCTCTGTCTTCCACCCACATCAGAATCCGCCGGACTGCCTGGGAGGCTTGCCGACTGCGTGTTCCGCCTTGGTGGTTGATGTATGCCACCGCTGTGGAGTTGTCCGACTGAATTCGGATCTGTTTGCCTTCCAGCCACTGCTGGAAGGCTTGCAGGGCAAGATACACTGCCCAGATTTCCAGAACATTGATCTGAAGGGTGGACTCTTGCTGAGTCCACGTACCCTGAGCCCTGTGGTGGAGAAAGACTGCTCCCCACCCTGACAGACTCGCGTCTGTCGTGACCACCGCCCAGGATGGGGGTAGGAAGGACTTTCCTTTTGACAATGAGGTGGGAAGAAGCCACCACTGAAGAGAGTCCTTGACCGTCTGAGAAAGGGAGACGTTCCTGTCTAGGGACGTCGACTTCCCATCCCATTGGCGGAGAATGTCCCATTGCAGTGGACGCAGATGAAACTGCGCGAAAGGGACTGCCTCCATTGCTGCTACCATCTTCGCTAGGAAGTGCGTGAGGCGTCTTAAGGGGTGTGACTGGCCTTGACGGAGAGACTGCACCCCCGTCTGTAGTGAACGCTGTTTGTCCAGCGGAAGCTTCACTATCGCTGAGAGAGTATGAAACTCCATGCCAAGATATGTCAGCGATTGGGTCGGGGTCAGAATTAACTTTGAAAAGTTGATGATCCACCCGAAACTCTGGAGAGTCTCCAGCGCAACGTTCAGGCTGTGTTGGCATGCCTCTTGAGAGGGTGCCTTGACAAGTAGATCGTCCAAGTAAGGGATCACAGAGTGACCCTGAGAGTGCAGGACTGCTACCACTGCTGCCATGACCTTGGTGAAAACCCGTGGGGCTGTCGCCAGACCGAAGGGCAGGGCTACGAACTGAAGATGCTCGTCTTCTATAACGAATCGTAGCAAACGCTGGTGCTCTGGAGCAATCGGCACGTGGAGATAAGCATCCTGATGTCTATTGATGCTAGGAAATCTCCTTGAGACATTGAGGCAATGACGGAGCGGAGGGATTCCATCCGGACCCGCCTGGTTTTCATGTGCTTGATTAGCAGTTTTAGGTCCAGAACGGAACGGAAAGAGCCGTCCTTTTTTGGCACCACAACCAGATTGGAGTAAAAACCGTGACCTTGTCCCTGCAGAGGAACAGGGATTACCACTCCTTCTGCCTGCAGAAGAGCATCGGCTCGGTCGGGAGGTGGGGAAGTTCTGAAGAATCGAGCCGGAGGACGAGAACAGAACTCTATCCTGTACACGTGAGACAAAATGTCTCTCACCCACCGGTTTTTGACCTGTGGCAGCTAAATGTCGCCAAAGCGGGAGAGTCTGCCACCGACCGCGGATGCGGAGAGAGAGGGCTGAAAGTCATGAGGAAACCGCCTTGGTAGCGGTTCCTCCGGCTGCCTTCTTTGGGCGTGATTGAGCCCGCCAGGAATCTGAGCCCCTCTGAGCCTTTTGAGTCCTTTTGGACGAGGAAAACTGGGACCTGCCCGAGCCTGGAAAGGACCGAAACCTCGACTGTCCTTTCCTCTGTTGGGTTTTGTTTGATCTGGGCTGGTGTAAGGAAGAATCCTTACCCTTGGACTGTTTAATGATTTCATCCAATCGCTCACCAAACAGTCTGTCACCAGATAATGGCAAACTGGTTAAGCACTTTTTGGAAGCAGAATCTGCCTTCCATTCCCTTAACCACAAGGCTCTGCGTAAAAACCACGGAGTTGGCGGACGCCACTGACGTACGGCTCGTAGAGTCCAGGACAGCATTAATAGCGTAAGTCGCAATGCAAACATATGCGAGGTTAAGGACGCCACCTGCGGCACAGATGTACGTGTGACAGTGTCCACCTGCGCAAGACCAGCTGAAATAGCTTGGAGTGCCCATACGGCTGCGAATGCCGGAGCAAACGACACGCCGATAGCTTCATAGACAGATTTCAACCAGAGGTCCATCTGTCTGTCAATGGCATCTTTAAGTGAAGTCCCATCTTCCACTGCAACTATGGATCTAGCCGCAAGCCTGGAGATTGGGGGATCCACCTTTGGACACTGGGTCCAGCGCTTGACCACGTCAGGGGGAAAGGGATAACGTGTATCCTTAAGACGTGTGGAGAAACGCTTGTCTGGATAAGCGAGGTGTTTCTGGACTGCTTCTCTGAAGTCAGAGTGGCCCAAAAAAGTACTGAATTTACGCTTGGGATACCTGAAATGGAATTTCTCCTGCTGCGAAGCTGACTCCTCCACTGGAGGGGCTGAGGGAGAAATATTCTATTGATGGACGCTATGAGATCATTCACCATGGCGTCACTATTAGGAGCATCCAGATTGAAAGCGGTCTCAGGATCAGAATCCTGATCAGCTACCTCTGCCTCATCATACAGAGAATCCTCTCGCTGAGACCCTGACCAGTGTGTGAAGTCGAGTGTCTCTCCCAGCGAGCTCGCTTAGGCTGACTGGGACTGTCGTCCGTGCAGAGCCTTCAGCCTGGGATGTATGGGACCCCCTTGGAGCACGTATTAGTTCCAACTGAGGGAGACCGGGGGGCATTGATTCAACAGTGCCCATTGTCTGAATCACCGGCCTGGACTGCAAAGTTTCTAGAATCTTGGTCATAGTCCCAGACATTTTATCAGCAAAAAACTGCAAACTCTGTCCTCTGGACAGTTTCACAGGTGGCTCTCTCTGGGCCACCACTAGCAGAGACTCTACCCAATGGGAGTTAGTGGAACCTGCCGGTAAAACAGCCTCACATGCGGTACAGACAGCATAGAAAGCCTGTGCCTTGGCACCCTTGCTTTTCTGCGGACGACATGCTGTTGTCTCCTCAGAGCAATCTAGGGGTATATAGCCAAGAAGCGACCGTACAGTGCAAATATAGGTATAAGCATAAAGTACACAAAACACTGTGGCACTAGTGGGGTCAGCACCAAGGTGCTGCTTACCGCCCGCTTAAGCGGGTGTGTGGTCGCCAGAATCCCTTGACCGGGTCTCCCAGAGCCTGTGTCCGTTCTCCAGCTTAGACTGCATGCAGGAATGGCTGCCGGCGTCCTGTGAAGAGGGGCGGGCCGTGGGCGTGCCCCAGACAAAGAGCGGGAAACCGGCGTCCCACTGTGCCCAGTGAGGGGGCTGGAGTATGTAAATAAGACTCCAGCCCTCGGTGCTGACCATTGTACAGCGTCTCGCCCCTTCCCTGACTGGCAGGCCCGGGGGCGGGAAGGAAACGAAACTAGGCCGCAAAAGCCGGGGACTCGATTTATAAGCGCTGCCGTCGTAAAAGCACGGTCAGCGCGGAAGTCCCCGGCGCACCACAAGTCTCATCCGCGCCGCAGCTTCCAGCAGCGGCCGGCGCGGCAGTTTCCCACACATTAACTCACTCAGCTAAGCTGCAGTGAGTATAGCCCCAGCGCGCAGCGCTGTTGTCCCCGGCGCACTAACACACCCAGCATGCTGGTGTGTGTGTGCGTGGTCTGTACGGGGACACAGAGTACCTTAACGTTGCAGGGCCTTGTCCCTGACGATACTCCGCTCCATTCCAGCAGGATGTCCGGGTCTGTGGATGGAGCCCGGCCTCAGAGCCTGGAGGCCGGTAAGATCCCACTTCACCCAGAGCCCTCAGGGGGATGGGGAAGGAAAGCAGCATGTGGGCTCCAGCCTCCGTACCCGCAATGGGTACCTCAACCTTAAACACCGCCGACAAAAGTGGGGTGAGAAGGGAGCATGCTGGGGGCCCAAGTATGGGCCCTCTTTTCTTCCATCCGACATAGTCAGCAGCTGCTGCTGACTAAACAGTGGAGCTATGCGTGGATGTCTGACCTCCTTCGCACAAAGCATAAAACTGAGGAGCCCGTGATCCCACGGGGGGTGTATATGCAGAAGGGGAGGGGCCTTACACTTTTTAGTGTAATACTTTGTGTGGCCTCCGGAGGCAGTAGCTATACACCCAATCGTCTGGGTCTCCCAATGGAGCGCCGAAGAAAAAAGTTCTACTGAACCTTTTACCACAAATCTATACATCATTCTGCTTAGATTCCCCTTCTCTATATCATGCTGCTGACAGATCGGACAATGCACAACATGATATATGGGGGGTGGGGGGGAGATAACTTACAGGGAACCTAAATAGGATAGGAGATGCAGTAATCTATTGATCCGTCCATGTCTTAGCCTTCTGCCATCTAATGTGAGAGCAGCATAATGTAGGGATGCAAAAATGAAAACTCAGACTTTGCTGGGGAAGCAAAGTAATGCAGTTTTTAGATAAAACCGCACCCAAAAATGCACAAAAATGCCGCGAAAAACGCAGCGTGTGCACATAGCCTTAAGAGACTTATCAAAATTACACTATCAGCAGGAGATCACAAAAGGACTATTAAACCTTGTGACAGGTAGTCCTTTATATTAATGAGCTCTGAATAACCCGGCCCCCACCACTCATTAGCAACTTTGTGTATACACTGGACATGGGCAGAGAGCTGCCAATCAGTGGTGTGGGCGTGGTTATACAGTGCTCAACATTCAGAGGTAGGTGGTGTAGATATTAAACAGTGATTTTATTAAAATGACTGCAAGCAGCCCAGTAAGTGACCGCTCACTAGAATCCGGGTCTCTGCCCCTACATCATACTGCTCTCAGATGGGTTAGCAAAAACTTGGTTACCGATTCCTTAAATCTCCAGTAATCCAGAAAATAATTCCCCAAAATACAGTAGATGCCATTATCCAACTGCTGAAATTACAAGCCAGTCACATGCCAATAACAAGCTTGTTAATTGGTGGGAAAATCCTTAAATACTATAATTAATTTCTAACAGCAAACTAGGGACAGTGTATACACTATGTGTATATGTTTTCTTATTTGTTTTTATAGCACCATTAATCTCACGGCACATTACAGACATTATCATGGTCCCCATTGGAGCTCACAATCTAAATTCCCTATCTGTATGTCTTTGGAGTGTAAGAGGAAACTGGGGAACCCGGAGGAAGCCCACACAAACATGGGGAGAACATACAAACTCTGCAGATTTTGTCCTTGGTGGACTCTGAACCCACAGCTCCAGCGCTGTGAGGCTGCAAACCACCACTGAGCCAGTGTGCTGCCTATAGTAATACTGTATATATATTCATAGGTCATTGTCAACCCCCTGACAAAGCATATTGGGAGAACAGCCATTCTTGCTGTTTTGTTCTCATATTGATTGTACTTTTGAAACTTTGCATCCCTTGTTGTACGTTCACACTTGATACTTTGTTGTTGTTTTTGTCTGCCAGGTTTATAGGCGTTGTCCACTACTGGACAACCCTTGCCTAAACACTTCAGGACCCCTAGAGTATAAAAACAATCCATACTCGCCTCCCACAGCTGCATCATTCCAGCTAGCTCAATGCTGCTATTCCCGATGGGTAATGTGACACTGACTTTAGTGGTCACATGAAACCACTATCAGTGGCTGCAGGTCGGGTGCAGCATTTACTACTCTGTCACACTGGACATCCACCATGACGGCATACTGAAGAACTGCAGCCGAATAAGCTGCCACTGATTGTAGTGGTCATATAACTCAACCATGTCACATCACCAATGGAACACCAATACAGACAGAAGTGGAATAGTGGTGCTGTGGGAGGGGAATATGGGTGGTTTTTCATTTTTTTGGTTTTCCAATATTGAACAAAACCTTTGAAGGAATTGTCCACTACTGGGACAACCCCTATTCATTCCGCTTGTCCCCCCCATAAACGTAAGTAAGCCTATACTCACCTCCGTGTGGCTGTGTTCCAGCGATGTCTGAAGTCACATTCCCGTTGCCCACGTGACATAGTTATGAAATGCGAGCCCGCAACCAATCAGCACCCGGCGTCTGTCTCTGCCCCTTCTGACATTTGAGCAGGATGTGAGCGCTGCGCTGGCTTCCTGTACAAACGTCCAAAGGCGGGAAGAAGGAAGCTAGCGCTGATTGGTTGTGGAACCAGAGTATCGTAACAATGTCACGTGGGCCCCAGGAACATCACTGGAACCGCGGCTGCACCAGACGGGAATATAGGCTTATTCATTCTTACAGGGGCAGACAATGGGAATGAGAAGGGGTTGTCAAGTAGTGGACAACCCCTATAAAAGGGAAACTGTCCCGATTCATGC